>NW_027141856.1:0-27940 GCF_036365525.1 Heterodontus francisci | reverse complement strand
TCTTTTACCACAGATACTAGTGTCCGTGTACGGACACGTTGCCGACCCCTGCCCTAACCCCTAACATCACCTCTATCCTGACCCCATCACTAACCCTATCCCTTACCTTTAATTTATCCCTAATCCTTGACCTAATCCTAACCCAAACCCTAATCTTGGTTCTTACCTACCCTCACCATTTCTTTATTTTAACAATGTTTATTTAAATCAATCAGGATGCTGTGAGATACTGCACCATCTGTGCAATCTCCCTGACTCTTCAAATGACAGAACTCAAGCTCCATATTCTGGTGACCTCTATTCTCAATCTACAGCAAAAAGAAAGGTTGTAGACACTGAAGTTAAAAAAATTACAGTTTGAATATGATAAATTATGAAATTCTTTATTTGCATTTAAAAATAGTGACAAGAGGGAGTGAGCTTTGCTGGATGATTGAAGGATTCTGTCCTTAACCCGCAAAATATATGACACCACATCAATAAAGTGGAAAATGCTGTTGATTACAACAATGCTTTGAGGGTGCCGCAGTTTGCAACTGAGTGCTCAAGACATTACCCTGTGAAGAGAAAGGTTAATGGCGTCTGTCAATAATGCGGAGACTTTCTGCATTAATGCTTCCCGTCAAAGTGACATTCACGTACAGTCCAAGACTGGTGGTTTGGGTCTTAGAATATTCCCTGGTTACTTGGGGAATAAATAAAAGCTGAACACTTAATTTGTAGCAGTCAATTACAGACTCATAGGATATAGGAGGAGGCCATTCAACCCATCGTGTCTGTGCTGGCTCTTTGAAAGAGCTATCCAATTAATCCCACTCCCTTGCTCTTTCCCCATAGCCCTGTAAATTTTTCCTCTTCTAGTATTTACCCAATTCCCTTTTGAAAGTTACGATTGAATCTGCTTCCACCGCCCTTTCAGGCAGCGCATCCCAGATCACGACAACTCGCAGCATCAAATGTTTCTTCTCATTCTCCCCTTGTTTCTTTTGCCAATAATCTTAAATCCGTGTCCTCTGGTTACCAACACTCCTGCCAGTGGAAACAGTTTCTCCTTATTTACTCTATCGAAACTCCTCATAATTTTGAACAAGTGCGTTAAATCTCCTCTTAACCTTCTCAATCACAACTTCTCCAGTCTCTCCACATAACCTCTAATATCACTTACAGTTTAAAATATTAAAATTGGAATTCATGAGAGCCAATTGACATCAGTGAATGAGGGAAAGGGTTCAGTTTACGGATATACAGCCCATCTTGCCTGTGCTAGATCTTCATCTTGGAGGCATTCCCTCTTACCCCATTCCCCGTATCCTTTCATATTATTCTTTTTAAAATAGTTTTCCAATGTCCTCTTAAATGATGTTCTCGCCTTTGCCTCAATACCTACTTGTGCTAAAGCATTCTCTGTTCTGGTCTCCATATTATAAAAAGGCACTGGAGTGGGTGCAAAGAAGGTTTACTAGATTGATACCAGAAATGAGAGGTTATAAATATCATGAAACATTGGACAGGCTGGGGCTTTTTTCTCTAGAAAAGAGATGGTTGAGGGGTGACCTGATAGAGGTCTTTAAGATTAATGAAAGAGTTTGATAAGGTAGATTTAGGGAAGATTTTTCCACTTGTGGGGGGAGACCAGAATGAGTGGCCATAAATATAAGGTAGTCACTGATAAATCCAATAGGAAATTCAGGAGAAAATTCTTTACCCAGCGAGTGTTGGGAATGTGGAACTCACAACCACAGGGAGTGGCTGCAATGAGTAGTATAGATGCATTTAAGGGGAAGCTAGATAAACACATGAGGGAGAAAGGAATAGAAGGGTATGCTGATGAGGTGAGATGAAGTATGGTGGGAGGAGACTCGTATGGAGCATAAATGCATAGACCAGCAGGGCCGAATGGCCTGTTTCTGTGCTGTAAATTCTATGTAATAGTCTGTAACTTCGTAACACTTTGTTATAACACTCTGTGTGACAACTGTTCTGATTTGGATTAGATCCTGGAGGTCTGCTCCTATTGGCGACACATTGCAGTAGATTTTTATTCACACCTCCTGGGTGCTAACCTTGTGGGGCAGGTCACACGTCCTTTATAGAACCTGGTTTGAACTTTGAGACAACGCAGTGAAGACAAACCAATCAAAGCCCTCTAGTGCCTCAGATAACTCAGATGAGGGGCAGTGGGAAGTTTGAGAACCTGTCTACTTGCATAGGGGACAATTCAAAACCTCTCTAAACTTCCTTTAATGGAAGTCCTTGCACAGAGTACAGGAGGCTCAATTCATTGGGACAAACTTCCGTGTCAGACAAGCCAGCTCCAGGATGGAGCCCACATAGAGGCTGAAAATTACACTGACAGAAGGATAAACATCCCTTTAATCATTAAACACCTTGACTGGTCCGGTATGTAACATATTGCTGATCGGTACAATAAATGTTTAATGGAAAATAGTGTGCTTGGGAGGAACAGGTGGCTTTGGGCCTATAGTTCCCAAAGCTCTCCACCACCGGGGGTTTTCCTCACCTCACGTCTGTGTCTATTGTGGATTCACTGATCGAGATTGATCACTGTGATTAATCAATAACACCATTATCATTGTATCATGTGATGACCATCTTGGTTAAAGGTAAACTAGATGGACCTTGGTGTTCCCTTGACCACCATAAGTTTCCTATAAGTGAATCTTCATGACAGTAACTACATTTCTAAGTACATCATTGGCTGTAAAGCACTCTGGGACATCCTGCCATTGTGAAAGGTGTTATATAAATGCAAGTCTTTCTTTATAAAGAATCTGGAACTGTTCACTGTGGAAGCATGTTCTGTGAATATAGGCACACGCACACATACACACTTGTGCTAACACACACAAGCACATAGACACAGTCACACAAAGACACATAAGGCATTTACCTAAACTCAGAGAGCTTAGAAGAAAGAAATTGCATTTATATAGCACTTGTCACAATGTCCCAAAGTGCTTTACTGCCTCTAAAGTACTTTTTGAAGTTTGGTCACTGTTGTAATGTAGGAAACGCAGCAGCAATTTGCACACAGCAAGCTCCCACAAACAGCAATGTGATAATGACCAGAGAATGTGTTTTATTAATATTTGTTGAGGGATAAGTATTGGCCAGGACAGCATGGAGAGCTCCCCTGCTCTTCTTATAAGTAGTGTCATGGGATCTTTTACATCCACCTGAGAGGAAGACAGAGCCTCAGTTTAACATCTCATCAGAAAGACAGCACCTCCAACAGTGCAGCACTCCCTCAGTACTGAACAGGGAATGCCAGTCTGGAGTAGGGGCTCAAACCCATAAATTCCTGACTCAGAGGAGACAGTGCTACCCACTGAGCCAAGGTTGATGTATACCAGGCAAGACTGAGGGAGTAGCGTGGCTTTTCGGTAGGAGACAGTCTCAATGAATCTCAGCTATGAAACTGCGAGGTTGCAGGGAGGAGGGAACGTATGTAAGATGGGTTGGGGTAGGGGCATCTAGGAACTGAGGAGGATGGTTCCACAATCTCAGAATCCTCCAAGAATGGTGCACAGACCCACCCCCTCATAGAGAGAATAGAACATGGAGTCACAGTCTCAGGATAAGGGGTCAGCCACTTAGGACTCAGATAAGGAGAAATTTCTTCACTCAAAGAGTTGTGAATCCTTGGAGTTCTCTACCCCAGATTGCTGTGGATCCTCAGTCGTTGAGTACATTCAAGACTGATATCAATAGATTTTTGGACACTAAGGGAGTCAAGGGATATGGGAATAGGGTGGGAAAGTGGAGTTGATGTCGAAGATCAGCCATGATTGTACTGAATGGTGGAGCAGGCTTGAGGGGCTGAATGGCTTAGAGCTGCTCCAATTTCCTATGGCTTACATGATGGGTTAAACAATGAGGATCTACCCAGTGAAAGTTGGAAGGTGGAAGGGGCAGAATTTGCTTTTAAACTTTTTGTGCTGTGCCTAGTTGTTCTTAAAATAGCTTCTATGGCCAACTCTCCAGGGCAGTCAGATTGTGGACTCCTGTAAATAAATGAGAATTATTATTTTTCAGTCTCCCCCGACAACTCTGATCGAAGACCTACTCTTCACACAGCTCTTTAGACTCGAGTTTAAAGTGGATATCTCCTCCTCCTCGCCAACCAGCCCCTCACTTTCTTTTATTTTTGATCTCTAGATCTGACTTGGTTGCTATTGGCTCTTGCTAAAGACTATGGATGGCAGAGGCTTTCTGGGAATTCAGGAATCCTCTGGAATATCATGCCTGAGATTGGCCTACAGCAGGGTATGGTACTGAGACACACATGCATTAGAAACATAGAAAATAGGAGCAGGAGTAGGCCATTCGGCCCTTCGAGCCTGCTCCGCCATTCATTATGATCATGGCTGATCATTCAACTCAGTAACCTGTTCCCGCTTTTGCCTCATATCCTTTGATCCCTTTAAACCTAAGAGCTATAGAAACAAGCTATAGGTCAGTCTCAGTTCCGTGCTCAGTTTGCTAATCTCATACAGTCAAATAGTCGATGCTTTCCTCAGCAATGTCAACAATGCTTGACTATTCCCCCTACACACTGTTTGTCAAACTCTCCATCGCTTCATTGACTCCCACATGTGGCTCTGTCACTCACACTGTTCTTCAATCTTGCCCACTGTCTCTCTCCTCCCTTCTCCCCTCTCTTAGTCCTCTCTACTTCTTCGTCTGTCACTCATGTTCTCCATCTTGTCTTTTTCTCTTTAGAATCCCTCCCTGTTATCGCTCCCACTCCTCTTCTTGTGTGGGTTATCTTCTCTCTTTCTCTAGTCACTCACAGTTCCTCAATCTTGCCCACTGTCTCTCTCCTCACCATCTCCCTCTCTTCCTTTTCCATCTCCTCTCCCCTCTACGTTCTCTCCTCCACCTTCCTCAGTTCCTTCTTTCCCCTCTCTTCCCGGTCCATCTCTCTCTCCTCATCCTGCTCCTGCCCATCTCTTTCCATTCTTCTCCCCCCCCCTCTCCATTCTCCATCTCCCTACTGTGTTCTCCGTCTTCTCTCTCCATCTTCCCACTTTCTCTCTCCTTTCTCCCTCTATCTCTCTGTTGTCCTTCTTTTCTCTGAGAATACTTTTCACACGCTTCACTCAGACGCTGAGTATTTCTCTGGCGGTGGGAACTAGTTTGCTTGTGCAGATTGTGTCCCTGTGGGGAAAGGACGACAGATGGGAGAATAATGGACAAGTGCCGTAAACTGATGGAGAAGCAAAATCTAAGAAAAGAACTGCCTTTGGAAACCAAGGTCACAAGAGGACACGGGAGAAATACAAACCGGGTGACAACACAACAACCGCAATATAAACTGGGTGACAACACACAGCACCTGTGCAACCAGCCATTAACTGCCAGATCACAGGAATCCTTCAGAGTTTCTTGTCAAAGAAAGACTGATCCCAGAAACCAGGCCAAGGGGCAGTGTGACTGCTACAATTGATCTCAGCATCCCTGCCTCAAGATCGACACAACCACCTCACAATTACACTCCAGTGAGTTAGTTACTGTACATGTATGGAGGTTGAGTTTGGTTGGGTCAAGACCAGCATTAGGCAGGAGGGGAGAAGAGGCCTCAAGTTTAACATCCCACCCAGAAGATCACACCTCCAACAGTGCAGCACTCTCTCAATTCTGCACTGAGACTCTCAGCCTGGATTATGGGATCAAGTCCCTGGAGTGGGATTTGAAGCCACAAGCTTCTAACTCAAAGACAAGAGTGCTACCCACTGAGCCACAACAGAAACAGCCAGATTGGGGAGTCAACGGTAAACAGTATTGTATTACATAGAAGTTACACCACAAACACAGACCATTCAGCCCAATCAGTCCATGCCTGTGTTTATGCTCCACACGAGCCTCCTCCCATCCAACTTACCTCACCCAATCAGCATATCCTTCTATTCCTTTCTCACTCATGTCTCTATCTAGCTTCCCCTTAAATGCATCTATACTGTTCAGCTCAGATGCTCCCTGTGGTAGCGAGTTGTACATTCTGGGTAAAGCAGTTTCTCTTGAATTCTTTATTGGATTAATGGAGACCACAACTGGGCACAGTGCTCTGAGTGTGGTCTAACCAAGGATAACAACAACAATATCTTGCGCCTTTAATGCAGTAAAACATCCCAAGGTGCTTCACAGAAGTGATTATCAAACAAAATTTGACACTGAGCCACATAAGGAGATAGAACCATAGAATCATAGAAATATTACAGCACAGAAGGAGGCCATGCCAGCCGAAAAACTGGCCGCTATCTAATCCCACCTTCCAGCACCTGGTCCATAGTCTTGCCGGTTACAGCACTTCAGGTGCAGGTCCAGGTACCTTTTAAAAGAATTGAGGATTTCTGCCTCCACCACCATTCCTGGCAGTGAATTCCAGACACCCACCACCCTCTGGGAGAAAAAGTTTTTCCTCATGTCCCCTCTAATCCTTTTACCAATCACCTTAAATCTGTGCCCCCTGGTAATTAAGCTCGCCACTAGCGGAAACAGGATATTAGATATTAACACAGGCGACCAAAAGCTTTTTTTTATTCATTCATGGGATGTGAGCGTTGCTGGCCAGGCCAGCATTTAGTGTCCATCCCTAATTGCCCTTGAGAAGGTGGTGGTGAGCTGCCTTCTTGAACCACTGCAGTCCATGTGGGGTAGGGACACCCACAGTGCTGTTAGGAAGGGTGTTCCAGGATTTTGACCCAGCGACAGTGAAGGAACGGCGATATAGTTCCAAGTCAGGATGGTGTGTGGCTTGCAGGGGAACTTGCAGGTGGTCGTCTTCCCATGCATCTGCTGCTCTTGTCCTTCTAGGTGGTAGAGGTCGCAGATTTGGAAGGTGCTGTCTCAGGAACCTTGGTGCGTTGCTGCAGTGCATCTTGTAGATGGTACACACTGTTGCCACTGTGCATTGGTGGTGGAGGGAGTTAATGTTTGTGGATGGGGTGCCAATCAAGCCGACTGCTTTGTCCTGGATGGTGTCGACCTTCTTGGGTGTTGTTGGAGCTGCACCCATCCAGGCAAGTGGAGAGTATTCCATCAAACTCCTGACTTGTGCCTTGTAGATGGTGGACAGGCTTTGGGGAATCAGGTGAGTTACTTGACACAGGATTCCTAGCCTCTGTCCTGCTCTTGTAGCCACGGTATTTATATGGCTACTCCAGTTCAGTTTCTGGTCAATGGTAACCCCTAGGATGTTGATAGTGCTTGATCACAAAGGTAGGTTTTAAGGAGCGTAGTAAAGGAGGAGAGAGGAAGCTTTACAAAAAACAACAACAACTTGTATTTGTATAGCCTTTTAACACTGAGCCACCTAGGGCAGATGACCAAAGGCTTGGTCAAAGAGGTAGGTTAAAGGGAGCAGCTTAAAGGAGGGCAGGTGGAACGGCAGAGAGGTTTAGGAAGGAAATTCCAGAGCTTAGGGCCCAAGCAGCTGAAGGTATGGCCGTCACTGGTACTGTGAATGGAGTGGGCAATGTGCGAGAGGCCAGAATTGGAGAGGAGAGGGATGAAATTCCGGTGAAAAATGGAGATGAACTGGAATTCACTCAATGCTCAGCAGTAACTGCACGACCTTGTCAAATAGGACGAGATTGTTCAGTGTGCTGATCAATAAGAAGGGCTTTTACGAACAGTGAGAATTATTAGCACTTTAATCGGAGCAGACAAGTGGAGAATGGAATTCAGTATTCATTATTTACAGCCTCGTGAATGAAATGTTTAAATGACTTTGAAAGAATTCATTCATTAGGTTGTTCTTGGAAAGGCTGCTCCAGTTTGCAATGTCTTTGTGTGGTTCTCTAGAGAGGCTGGATGTGCTGGTTCTGTCTAACTGCAATGCTGATCTTGGATATGGTTTACCCGAGAGCTCTGCATCTACACCAGGAACAACGGGTAAAATCAACTTGGCAGAGAGAAACAAATTCAAATCAGAATCACACTCTTAACTAAAATTGATCCCAGTAACTGACAGCAGTGTTTGACAAGGGGAATTTCCCAACCATTTCCATTCTTGGTGAGAACCATTTTGTCACTTTATGCAGCCAACAAAGAAACTACAGAAAGAGCAATGAAAATTTAGCAATGAAAAGGTGCATTCCTTTCGGCTTTCCCCCAGGGAAGCTCTATTGACCCAGTCTTAGTGCTGAACAAAACTCCTTTCATCTCCACAAGTTCTCATAGATCTGTAACCTGAAAACCTTTCGACAAACACGTCCTGTAGCTGCAAATGGATCTTTTGATGACTTTAAAGTCGAGTCTGTTGACAGTGTCTGATCAAGGAGGCTGCCTTCTGCTCCACCTCACATCTGAAGGCAGTCCTACTGACTGAAGTTATTGATGTGGGGAGAGGCTGCTCTTAGAGGCTGGGTCAAATGTCCTCCTTTCACTGGTTTCAACTGATCCTTGCACACAATGATTCATCAAAAATGGAATTAATTGCTGGGGATCAAGCACAGACCAACAAGAACTCCTCAGAAATAAAACCATTTGGGATGTGGAGAAATGGAAAGCACCAAAGGAGTGGGTGGGGTAAATGATGCCCAAACACCCACTTGCAAAACATCCCCTCCTTTTTTTTGATCCATTTGATTTTTATTTCCTCTGGCCTTTGTCTCACTAAGTAAATGGATTACCCAGTCTGGCACCGAGTCATATAGAATATATAGGTCCCAGTCTGGCACCGAGTCATATAGAGCATATAAGTCCCAAATAAAGCTCCAACACTGTCCCTATCAAACACTCCCAAGGCAAGTACAACATGGTTTTAAGCCCGATCTGGAACGTGGCACCTGTAATTTAAGATGACACCGACAGTTGTAATCCCTGGAACTGCTCCCCTGGCTCAGAGCAGCAAACTCTGCACAGGTCAGGGATTATCCTGGGTGGTTCAAATCCCATGAGCCAACAATAGGAAGTTTACCCTCATACTTAATCAGAGGGTTCCAATTGATTTAAGTCTGTCATAATTTGTGATAAATATCCTAGCTCCATCCTTTGACTAACTATTCTTATTAACCAGTTCAAGCCACACTGAAATGAGAGTTGGGGAAAGGCGCAGTGTCAGATCATTCTCTCTTAAAAGGAAAGTTATGTTCCCGCAATTCAACAACAAGTTGTTTTTGATGCCTTTGTATGTTTTGCTCTGAGCAATAGTCTTAAATTATCCCCTCTGCATTCACTCTGTTAATGAAAGGGAACTTTCCATCTAGGACGTAATGAAGCTGAAGTTATTACCCACTGTGGAAATTCTTACAAAGAAAACAGAGCAGAGGTCAAGGATACAACCTTTATTCCGCACCATGCTTGGACTAATGTTACCCACTGCACAGCTTTCTAGAAGAAAAAATGGGTTTTTTTTGAACAGCAGCTATCAATCATAACCCTCCATAATCTCACTATTTGTCTCCTCTCCTGAGGAAAGGATAAACTTCAATTTCTACAGCACCTTTCACCAGCTCAGGACATTAGAAAGCCTGATAAGAGTCAATGATATACTTTTTAGTGTAGTTTTGAAGAGGAATAACTGTTGACAAGCACACCTGGGAGAACTCCCCTGATCATCTCCAAAATAGCGCCGAGTTCTTTGATGGCCACTTGAGGGGGCAGATGTTTAATGTCTCACCTGTAAGGCATCACCTCTGAGAGTGTAGCACTCCCTCAATAGAGCACTGGAAGTAACAGCCTAGATTTTGTGCTCATGTCTCTGCGGTGGGGCTTGAACCCACAAACTTCTAACTTCAATGTGAGTGTGCTACTCACTGAGCCAAGCAGACACTATTAGCTTGTGAATATGGAATCTCCATCCTTCTGCCACTTCCTCCAAGCCTGCTGTTTTTAATCAGTGCCTCAACAAACCATTTGATCCTTATTAAATGTTACATAATTTTGCTATTACGGATAACATTAATGAATTATGCTAGCCCCATCTAAGTTACATATGTGCATTTTATTTAATTAAAAGATTTCATGTAATTAAAAATGAAAAGTAATTAGTGCTTTAAACCTTTACCCCTTTATTCCTTAAATTTATCTTTAGTTTTATTTATTACTATTAACATTTCCAAAGCGAGTAAAGCAATTGCTTTTCTTCAGAGCTCTGAACCAGTGGCTACTTTGGGCTCCTGAGAGAGAGACAGAGAGCGAGAGAGAGAGAGAGAAAGAGAGCGAGAGACAGACAGAGAGAGAGAGAGACAGAGAGAGAAAGAGAGCGAGAGACAGAGAGCGAGAGAGAGAGAGAAAGAGAGAGAGAGAGAGAGAGAGAGAGAGAGAGAGAGAGAGAGAGTGTGTGTTTCCTGATGGTGGTTGGGCTACTCTACGATCTCTGTTCTCTCCAGTGTTCTAAACACTGTGCTCACTACTCAACATCACCCCAGCTCAGCTCAAGAGTAAAGAAAACAACAACCCTGTATTTACACTGCACGTTGCCAGTCATTGTGCACATAGGCACTAATGATATAGGTAAAAAATGGGATGAGGTCCTACATGCAGAGTTTAGGGAGTTAGGAGCCAAGTTAAAAAGTAGGACCTCAAAGGTAGTAATCTCAGGATTACTACCAGTGCCACGTGATAGTCAGAGTAAAAATGAAAGAATAGTCAGGATGAATGCGTGGCTTGAGAGATGGTGCAGGAAGGAGGGGTTCAGATTTTTGGGACATTGGGACCGGTTCTGGGGGAGGTGGGACTATTACAAATTGGACGGTCTACACCTGGGCCGGACTGGAACCAATGTCCTTGGAGGTGCTTTTGCTAACGCTGTTGGGGAGGGTTTAAACTCATGTGGCAGGGGGATGGGAACCAATTGAGGTCAGTTGACAGTAAGGAGGTAGTAACAAAAGCCTGTAAGGAACTAGATAATGAAGTCAGTGTGACTAAGGGGAAGAGCAGGCAGGGAGCAGATGATGAATATAAAGGGACTGGTGGTCTGAGGTGCATTTGTTTTAATGCAAGAAGTGTAGTCGGTAAGGCAGATGAACTTAGGGCTTGGATTAGTACCTGGGAGTATGATGTTATTGCTATTACTGAGACTTGGTTGAGGGAAGGGCATGATTGGCAACTGAATATCCCAGGATATCGATGCTTCAGGCGGGATAGAGAGGGAGGTAAAAGGGGTGGAGGAGTTGCATTACTGGTCAAAGAGGATATCACAGCTGTGCTGAAGGAGGGCACTATGGAGGACTCGAGCAGTGAGGCAATATGGACAGAACTCAGAAATAGGAAGGGTGCGGTAACAATGTTGGGGCTGTACTACAGGCCTCCCAACAGCGAGCGTGAGATAGAGGTACAAATATGTAAACAGATTATGGAAAGATGTAGGAGCAACAGGGTGGTGGTGATAGGAGATTTTAATTTTCCCAACATTGACTGGGATTCGCTTAGTGTTAGAGGTCCAGATGGAGCAGAATTTGTAAGGAGCATCCAGGAGGGTTTTCTAGAGCAGTATGTAAATAGTCCAACTCGGGAAGGGGCCATACTGGACCTGGTGTTGGGGAATGAGCCCGGCCAGGTTGTTGAAGTTTCAGTAGGGGACTACTTTGGGAATAGTGATCACAATTCCGTAAGCTTTAAAATACTCATGGACAAAGACGAGAGTGGTCCAAAAGGGAGAGTGCTAAATTGGGGGAAGGCCAACTACACCAAAATTCGGCAGGAGCTGGGAAATGTAGATTGGGAGCAGCTGTTTGAAGGTAAATCCACGTGATATGTGGGAGGCTTTTAAAGAGAGGTTGATTAGCGTGCAGGAGAGACATGTTCCTGTGAAAATGAGGGATAGAAATGGCAAGATTAGGGAACCATGGATGACAGGTGAAATTGTGAGACTAGCTAAGAGGAAAAAGGAAGCATACATAAGGTCTAGGCGGCTGATGAAAGACGAAGCTTTGAAAGAATATCGGGAATGTAGGACCAATCTGAAACGAGGAATTAAGAGGGCTAAAAGGGGTCATGAAATATCTTTAGCAAACAGGGTTAAGGAAAATCCCAAAGCCTTTTATTCATATATAAGGAGAAAGAGGGTAACTAGAGAAAGGATTGGCCCACTAAAGGACAAAGGAGGAATGTTATGCTTGGACTCAGAGAAAATGGGTGAGATTCTAAACGAGTACTTTGCATCGGTATTCACCGAGGAGAGGGACATGACGGATGTTGAGGTTAGGAACAGATGTTTGATTACTCTCGGTCAAGTCGGCATAAGGAGGGAGGAAGTGTTGGGTATTCTAAAGGGCATTAAGGTGGACAAGTCCCCAGGTCCGGATGGGATCTATCCCAGGTTACTGAGGGAAGCGAGAGAGGAAATAGCTGGGGCCTTAACAGATATCTTTGCAGCATCCTTAAACACGGGTGAGGTCCCGGAGGACTGGAGAATTGCTAATGTTGTCCCCTTGTTTAAGAAGGGTAGCAGGGATAATCCAGGTAATTATAGACCGGTGAGCCTGACGTCAGTGGTAGGGAAGCTGCTGGAGAAGATACTGAGGGATAGGATCTATTCCCATTTGGAAGAAAATGGGCTCATCAGTGATGGGCAACATGGTTTTGTGCAGGGAAGGTCATGTCTTACCAACTTAATAGAATTCTTTGAGGAAGTGACAAAGTTGATTGATGAGGGAAGGGCTGTCGATGTCATATACATGGACTTCAGTAAGGCGTTTGATAAAGTTCCCCATGGCAGACTGATGGAGAAAGTGAAGGCGCTTGGGGTCCAAGGTGTACTAGCTAGATGGATAAAGAACTGGCTGGGCAACAGGAGACAGAGAGTAGCAGTAGAAGGGAGTTTCTCAAAATGGAGACGTGTGACCAGTGGTGTTCCACAGGGATCCGTGCTGGGACCACTGTTGTTTGTGATATACATTAATGATTTGGAGGAAAGTATAGGTGGACTGATTAGCAAATTTGCAGACGACACTAAGATTGGTGGAGTAGCAGATAGTGAAGGGGACTGTCAGAGAATACAGCAGAATATAGATAGATTGGAGAGTTGGGCAGAGAAATGGCAGATGGAGTTCAATCAGGGCAAATGCGAGGTGATGCATTTTGGAAGATCCAATTCAAGAGTGAACTATACAGTAAATGGAAAAGTCCTGGGGAAAATTGATGTCCAGAGAGATTTGGGTGTTCAGGTCCACTGTTCCCTGAAGGTGGCAACGCAGGTAAATAGAGTGGTCAAGAAGGCATACGGCATGCTTTCCTTCATCGGACGGGGCATTGAGTACAAGAGTTGGCAGGTCATGTTACAGTTGTATAGGACTTTGGTTCGGCCACATTTGGAATACTGCGTACAGTTCTGGTCGCCACATTATCAAAAGGATGTGGATGCTTTGGAGAGGGTGCAGAGGAGGTTCACCAGGATGTTGCCTGGTATGGAGGGCGCTAGCTATGAAGAGAGGTTGAGTAGATTAGGATTATTTTCATTAGAAAGACGGAGGTTGAGGGGGGACCTGATTGAGGTGTACAAAATCATGAGAGGTATAGACAGGGTGGATAGCAAGAGGCTTTTTCCCAGAGTGGGTGTTTCAATTACTAGAGGACACGAGTTCAAAGTGAAAGGGGAAAAGTTTAGGGGGGATATGCGTGGAAAGTTCTTTACGCAGAGGGTGGTGGGCACCTGGAACGCATTGCCAGCGGAGGTGGTAGATGCGGGCACGATGGAGTCTTTTAAGATGTATCTAGACAGATACATGAATGGGCAGGAAGAAAAGAGATACAGAACCTTAGAAAATAGGCGACATGTTTAGAGAGAGGATCTGGATCGGCGCAGGCTTGGAGGGCCGAAGGGCCTGTTCCTGTGCTGTAATTTTCTTTGTTCTTTGTTCTTTTCTTTGTTTAAACAAAAACCTCCATTTCTATAGCACCTTTCACAACTTTGAAGTATTTCTGAAATGTAGTCACTGTTGTAATGTCGGAAACATGGCAGCCAGTTTGCACGCAGCAAGATCCCACAAATAGCAATGTGATAATTAACCAAATAATCCATTTTAGTGATGTTGGTTGAGGGATAAATATTGGTCAGGACACCAGGGACAAGAGTGCTACCAACTGAGCCAAGCTGAGAGTCAATGGTTTTGAATAGCGTGCCAATAGATTTAATAAATCCTGGAATGAGGTGCAAAGGGCTATCTCTATGCAATGATCATATCAGAGATGACTCTTGCTCAGTTTGGTGTCAAAGGCACTAACTGTCAGGTGATAACTCACCAAAGTGGCAAAGCCTCATGTGCAACCTGAGTGTCAGACTATTTGGCTATGGGTAGCATCACAGCAGAGCCCAATCCCGCCCTCACCCAACACCCATGAATGGGCACACTTGCTACCAGGGGTCAGTAGCGAGCAGACAGGTGCCAGCTGAAGCCTGACTTTGTGACTGCTTGACGGGGTTTGTAGTGGAAAGGAAGGTATCAGCCAAGTATCTCACAGCAAGCCTGTCACTTCCCATTCTGCTCAGCGGTCCACTTTTAACTCGGAGCGTGCTGGCAAATCATATCACGTTTTATATCTACACCTCAGGCAATGTCCTGGCATACATCTCTAAGAATGAATGGAGATATTTTCTGGCCTTTTTCTTTCCCGATGTCTCATTCACAGTCAGCTAGTTCCAGGTCATGAAACATGAGGGCAGCAATGAGGGCAAAAGGACTCACATGTGAACCAAAAAGCAGCTATTCTGTATTTGGACCAGAGAATGTGATTGGTTTAAAAGAATTCTGCAGAACAACTCAAAAGACATTCTTTCCCACTTTTCTATTCCCATCCTCTGCGGAATGCAACTTCACTTTATATCTAACCCAGTTTTTTTTTACTCAGAGCAGGAAGATCCCTACAGCAGCAGCTCCATGTACATCTGTTGTGTCTGTGTGTGTGTGGAGGAGGTATGGAATCAATGAAGTACCAGCCCTGGGAGTGTTTAATGAGGACAGTTTCGAGGGAGCTTTACTCTGTATCTAACCCCATTTTTTAAACCCATGCTGGACCTGCTCTAGGAGAGTTTGATGGGACAGTGTAGAGGGAGCTTTACTCTGTATCTAACCCATGTTGTACCAGCCCTGGGAGTGTTTGATGGGACACTGGACTCCTGAAACGGGAAAGTGTTCCATTCTGTTGCAGCAGCATCCCCCACCTTGATGATTACAAAAATACTCCAGACAGCCTTCTGATTAGGGCTGAAGATTGTGACAAAGTTTTGTTTGTGTTAGATTTTAAGTGCCTTTTTATTTAGGACCATACATCATGACAAACCACACACAAAGATGAATTTGTTCAATTTAGTATTTAATTTCATTAAGGAACCCACTCACACCAAACATTCTCCAAGCTCTCTGCTCTCCCTCTCCCAGCAAAAGATGTTCCGGACTCTGGACAAATGCAATCACCTCATCCTGCGCGAGCCTGCTGCATTCTGGATTTTGGCAACACCAATGAATTTGTGGGCTGGTTACTCACCAACGTCTGCTCCTCGTATCCGTGCTGCTGTTCTCTGCTCCTCAACAGCGTTCTTACAAAGAGATTTAAATCCAGAGTCACAAAAAGATGCAGCATGCTTGGGGACTAACATAGCAAAAAAATTACACCCAACAGGTGCAACTTAGATTCAGTAACACTGGTTTTGTTGGGGGGCGGGGGGGGCGGGGGGGGGGTGGAGTGGTGTAGCGCTGGGGGCAGGTCAGGACAACAGTTAAAGGCAGTCAGGATGCTCAGCCAAATCGGGACAGGTGGGTTACACTCCGAAGGGATTTGGTCACTCGTAGTTTCGGACGCAGGTTTGACCTTGGACTAGCCTCATCTTGAACCTGAAACATAGAGTACACACCACTCACCACTATCCTCTCATGTCCCATGGTTGGCGAGTGAGTTAGGATGCTAATAAATTCTCAGCGTTGGCAAAGAACCATTCAGAACTCAAAACGTTCACCCTCATTTCCCACTCCCTCCCTGACACAGCTAATGGTGACTGATCTGAAAAACACAGACCTCACACACAGATTCAGAATCTACAACCCTCCCTTGCCTCACCAAGTGGAGTCCCAGGGAGACAGTGTTCAGCCTCAATGTCTGGGAAGGGATTGCAAAGGGGCCAATGAACCAATCTTGTACAAGCTTTACAAGGAGGTTCCCTCGCCGATTTCACACTGCAACCCACTGCACAGAAAGCTCATGGTGCATCCCCCTACTGAACACTTCAACTAAAACCAAACTTCAGCAACTTCGACCCCTGAACTCCCTTTACTTGACCACCTGTTGACCCCTGAACCCACCGACACCAACCACCACCTGTTCCCACCTGACTGCATCCTGATTCCCCCCCTCACACTAACCACCTGCTGACCATCTGAGCCCCCAGCATCTGCCCAAGTTTGTCTTTAAAATGGGAGCTTGCGTTGGACTAGACCACACGTATCATGACGCAGGTCAATTCCTTTAACTTTGTCACTTACGGGTCAGTCATAATGCAGAACCAATCCTCCCTCTTTTACCTAGTCTACTTCTCCTTTTCCCGACCTACCCTTAACCCCGTTCCCCACCCATCCCCTACCTCAATCCCTCTGTCACCCCAGAGGCCTTGTGCGAGTGCAGACAAATCTCCTAGTTTGAGTTTAACCTGTACTTTGCCAAGGGAAATCCCTCTGTGTCTGAAACCAGTGCTGGTGCTTGTGGTGTGGGGATTGAGGGTGGAGGTGAGTGGGGTGTTTTAGCCGGGGGGGAGGGGGGGGTGGAAAAGAGGGAGGCTTGGCAGATACAAATGCACTGGTCGAAGCTTCACAGCAAAGGATGTCTGGGCTGTAAACTGATGTTTAAGGGGATTGTGACGCAGTTTCCTTTATTTTATGCTGTATCATTTTTTGAAATGACGATACCCAATTGATTAACGTTCACGCTACTGGGTCAAAGTTCACGCTTAGGTTAAAGTTCACAAGAGACGTTTCCTCTCAGCTTGTTCGCTTGATCCTACTTGGTATTGTAGGCCCCGTGGAGTTGGTTCAAGGGGTTCTCGGGTGACTTCATCCACTCCTTCTTTAGCATCTGCTTGAGCTGAGACAAGCGCATGTTGGGATTCTCCTTTTTCAACCGTGGTAAGGTGACCTCTTCGAAGGCAGCGAAAGCAGCTCGTAACCGCCGCTCAGGGTGATGATCCACACTCTGGCCCGTGCTGAAACCAGAGTGGTAACAATAAATGCATATGCAAGTGTGCATGTGTGTATGTAAGTTCGTGAATGTGTGCGCGCGAGGGTATGTATGTACACAAGCGTGTGTGCAAATGTTTACGCGCGAGGGCCAGCATGCATCTGCATAGACAAGTGTTCGTATGAACTTGTGTGCACGAGTGTGTGTTGTCAGTGTGCGTGCATATGCATGTGAGGGTGCGATCACAAGTGTGAAAGTGTGCACGTTAGTGTGCAAGTAAATATATGCATGCAAGGGTGCAAGCGTGAGTCTGAGTATGTGTGCGCAACTATGTGAATGTCCGCATATGTCACCGTGTGAGTGTGCGAAGTTTCTGCCGTTAATAAGTCACAGAAAATTAGCCAACACTGTGTAGCTACAGTCCGTGCCTGCGGCTTGCTGATTGCTACTTTTACCTCCATTTAGTACACCGGAAAATAACAGACTAGGGAGCGCGGAATCAGGAAACCCGGTCTCCAGGTCCTCAGGGGAGTCACTGGGATCACAGCGGGAGATTAGTAACAGACTTCAGGAGGATTCAGACCGATTGGTGTAATCAACAGAAATTTAATGCAGAGTAATGCGAAGTGATGCATTTTGGAAGAAACAATGAGGAGAAGCAACATAAACTCAATGGCACCATTTTAAAGGGTGGGTGTAGGAAGAGGGAGACCTAGGAGGGTATGTAAACACATCTTCAAAGGTGGCAGGACAAGTTGAGAAGGCTGCTAAAAAAAAGCATATGGGATCACTGGCTTTATTAATAGAGGAATAGAGCACAAAAGCGTGAAATGATGCTAAACCTTTATAAAACACTGATAAGGCCTCAGCTGGTGTATTGTGCTCAATTCTGGGCCCCACACTTTAGGATGTCAAGATTGCAGAGGGTGCGGAGGAGATTTACTAGAATGGTACCAGGGATGAGGGACTTCAGTTATGTGTAGAGATTGGAGAAGCTCGAACTAGAGCAGAGAATATTAAGGGGAGATTTAATTAAGGCATTCAAAGTTATTTGGGATTTTGCTGGAGTAAATAATAAGCAACTTTTCCACTGGCAGGAGGATCAGTAATCAGAGAACACAGATTGAAGATAATTGGCAAAAACTCCACGTGAAAAATTTGTTCGTGCAGCGAGTTACTGTGATCCAGAATGCGCTGCCTGAAAGGGCGGTGGAAGCAGATTCAATAGTAACTTTCAAATGGGAATTAGATAAATACTTGAAGAGGAAAAATTTGCAGGGCTATGGGAAAAGAACAGGGAGTGGGATGAATTGAATAGATCTTTCAAAGAGCCAGCACAGGCAGGGTGACTCAACCCTTGGAGCCCAGGTATCATTCTAGTAAATTTACATTGCACTCCCTCCAAGGCCAATGCGTCCTTCCTAAAATGTGGTGCCCAGAATTACTCCAGGTGTGGTCTAACCACGGCTCTGCACAGCTGAAGCAGGACTTCTACCAACTTGTTTTCTAGTACCCTTAATTTGGGGTAGTGGGATCGAGGGACGCGGGGAGGCGGCGGGACGGGGGGAGGCGGCGGGACGGGGGGACGCGGGGACGGGGGGAGGGAGGGACGGGGGGAGGCGGGGGGAGGGAGGGACGGGGGGAGGCGGGGGGAGGGAGGGACGGGGGGAGGCGGGGGGAGGGAGGGACGGGGGGAGGCGGCGGGACGGAGGGACGGGGGGAGGCGGAGGGACGGAGGGACGGGGGGAGGCGGCGGGACGGAGGGACGGGGGGAGGCGGCGGGACGGAGGGACGGGGGGAGGCGGCGGGACGGGGGGAGGCGGCGGGACGGAGGGACGGGGGGGAGGCGGCGGGACGGGGGGAGGCGGCGGGACGGGGGGAGGCGGCGGGACGGGGGGAGGCGGCGGGACGGGGGGAGGGGGGAGGCGGCGGGACGGGGGGGAGGCGGCGGGACGGGGGGGAGGCGGCGGGACGGGGGGGAGGCGGCGGGACGGGGGGGAGGCGGCGGGACGGGGGGGAGGCGGCGGGACGGGGGGGAGGCGGCGGGACGGGGGGAGGCGGCGGGACGGGGGGAGGCGGCGGGACGGGGGGAGGCGGCGGGACGGGGGGAGGCGGCGGGACGGGGGGAGGCGGCGGGACGGGGGGAGGCGGCGGGACGGGGGGGAGGCGGCGGGACGGGGGGAGGCGGCGGGACGGGGGGAGGCGGCGGGACGGGGGGAGGCGGCGGGACGGGGGGAGGCGGCGGGACGGGGGGAGGCGGCGGGACGGGGGGAGGCGGCGGGACGGGGGGAGGCGGCGGGACGGGGGGAGGCGGCGGGACGGGGGGAGGCGGCGGGACGGGGGGAGGCGGCGGGACGGGGGGAGGCGGCGGGACGGGGGGAGGCGGCGGGACGGGGGGAGGCGGCGGGACGGGGGGAGGCGGCGGGACGGGGGGAGGCGGCGGGACGGGGGGAGGCGGCGGGACGGGGGGAGGCGGCGGGACGGGGGGAGGCGGCGGGACGGGGGGAGGCGGCGGGACGGGGGGAGGCGGCGGGACGGGGGGAGGCGGCGGGACGGGGGGAGGCGGCGGGACGGGGGGAGGCGGCGGGACGGGGGGAGGCGGCGGGACGGGGGGAGGCGGCGGGACGGGGGGAGGCGGCGGGACGGGGGGAGGCGGCGGGACGGGGGGAGGCGGCGGGACGGGGGGAGGCGGCGGGACGGGGGGAGGCGGCGGGACGGGGGGAGGCGGCGGGACGGGGGGAGGCGGCGGGACGGGGGGAGGCGGCGGGACGGGGGGAGGCGGCGGGACGGGGGGAGGCGGCGGGACGGGGGGAGGCGGCGGGACGGGGGGAGGCGGCGGGACGGGGGGAGGCGGCGGGACGGGGGGAGGCGGCGGGACGGGGGGAGGCGGCGGGACGGGGGGAGGCGGCGGGACGGGGGGACGGGGGGAGGCGGCGGGACGGAGGGACGGGGGGAGGCGGCGGGACGGAGGGACGGGGGGAGGCGGCGGGACGGAGGGACGGGGGGAGGCGGCGGGACGGAGGGACGGGGGGAGGCGGCGGGACGGAGGGACGGGGGGAGGCGGCGGGACGGAGGGACGGGGGGAGGCGGCGGGACGGAGGGACGGGGGGAGGCGGCGGGACGGAGGGACGGGGGGAGGCGGCGGGACGGAGGGACGGGGGGAGGCGGCGGGACGGAGGGACGGGGGGAGGCGGCGGGACGGAGGGACGGGGGGAGGCGGCGGGACGGAGGGACGGGGGGAGGCGGCGGGACGGAGGGACGGGGGGAGGCGGCGGGACGGAGGGACGGGGGGAGGCGGCGGGACGGAGGGACGGGGGGAGGCGGCGGGACGGAGGGACGGGGGGAGGCGGCGGGACGGAGGGACGGGGGGAGGCGGCGGGACGGAGGGACGGGGGGAGGCGGCGGGACGGAGGGACGGGGGGAGGCGGCGGGACGGAGGGACGGGGGGAGGCGGCGGGACGGAGGGACGGGGGGAGGCGGCGGGACGGAGGGACGGGGGGAGGCGGCGGGACGGAGGGACGGGGGGAGGCGGCGGGACGGAGGGACGGGGGGAGGCGGCGGGACGGAGGGACGGGGGGAGGCGGCGGGACGGAGGGACGGGGGGAGGCGGCGGGACGGAGGGACGGGGGGAGGCGGCGGGACGGAGGGAGGCGGCGGGACGGAGGGACGGGGGGAGGCGGCGGGACGGAGGGACGGGGGGAGGCGGCGGGACGGAGGGACGGGGGGAGGCGGCGGGACGGAGGGACGGGGGGAGGCGGCGGGACGGAGGGACGGGGGGAGGCGGCGGGACGGAGGGACGGGGGGAGGCGGCGGGACGGAGGGACGGGGGGAGGCGGCGGGACGGAGGGACGGGGGGAGGCGGCGGGACGGAGGGACGCGGGGAGGCGGCGGGACGGAGGGACGGGGGGAGGCGGCGGGACGCGGGGAGGCGGCGGGACGGAGGGACGCGGGGAGGCGGCGGGACGGAGGGACGCGGGGAGGCGGCGGGACGGATAGACGCGGGGAGGCGGCGGGACGGAGGGGAGAAGGTGGGTAGGTGGAGTTAATCTGTGAGATCAGGGCAGGCTGGTTGGGACTAATGTCCTTTTCCCGTCTCCAAAACCTTTGAGCTTTGTCTGATTGGTGAACTGTTTGAGGCGGATTCTCATCTGTGCTGCTTCCCTCGCTTACTTGACATGAGATATCTAAAGCCATGGAGGATATTGCAGACCCTGGTCTAATTCACCCGACAAACACAAGTGTTGTTCCACTCACCTCAGGGCAGCGATGGCATCCTCAATGGTCCTGGCATCAACCTGACCCTCCTCGGGTACAATACGGTTAATATTCTCCTCCAGTGGCATCTCTAGGTGGCTCATCTGTTTCCCTGCAATTCAAAATTCACCACATTCCAACAATGAGAGCCTGTCCTCAACAGGTCACTTTAAAAAGACACAAAATTCCCTTGCTTGCTTGGCTGCATGAGTTAATTTTGTGTTGATCTTGGCGAGGGATGTTAGTGTTGGGAAAGAACTCACAGTGCAGGTACAGCACCGGTTAGACACAGAGTAACTCTCGCTCTATTCTCCTCAAACTGGGTCATCTATCCAGCTTTGTCTATCGTTTGCAGAGGTTAATCAGCTGAGGAATCTCAGAAACTATGTTCCTCTAGTGGATCTGGAGGCATGTGCTTAAATACAGCTCGATAAATGATTCAACATGAAGGATGAAATGGTCCTGGGTACTGAGGTAGCCCAGACCAAAGAGAGGAGGTGAAGCTGCCTCTGAGGTCTGACTGAACTGTGCTGTGTGGTATACACTGGTTCTTCAGCTCTGGGACCCGAACTCAAATCCACCCAGACCAAGTCCGGGCTTGAGAAAACAGCCTGAACAACTTACATTATTATAGCGCCTTGAATATACTAAAACGTCCAAAGGCTTTTCACGAGGAGGTAGTCTATCAAAGTTTGACGGCAAGTCAAAGGAGACATTAGGAGAGTGACCAAAACCTTGGCTCAAAAAAGTGATCATCTTAAAGAGACAAATAGAGATCTTTTTTTAATATCTTGACAGGCCGTGTCACAACTGTTCCAAAAAGGGACTGCCAAACCCATGGCTGAGAGCGCAGCATGAGATCTGTCCCAGCCGCTACTGAGATACCTTTTACTTCCTCTGTGCTTTGCCCCATATTATCCTTTTTAATTGTCTCCTCGATCTGAGCTCGTGTTATCTTGGCTGGCATTACTGGTTTGGAGATTTTCGGTTTCGTGCTGCTGCCCTCCTCTTCGAGCAGCCGCTGGGTCTCTTTCTTGCGCTCCAGCTGTTCCACTCGCTTCTTCTCCTTTTCAACCTATGACCAAGGTCAAAAGGAAAAAGATCAAAATGCCAATCAGCTAACAAGACAAAGGGCAGTGCTGCGATAGAGAGAAAGAGATCAATGCCCATGAAAAAGGTCACTGGACCCGGTACACCTCACATGACCTTAGGGCTTGATGGAGGGCTCAGGTGGTCTTAAAACGCCAAACAGTACCAAGTGACAAAGGTAGAAATAAAGAGCCAAAAGACATCAGGTTTTAGATCTTATTTAAGGCAGATGTACAGAAGGTATTTCCACTTTTGGGGGGAGACCAGAATATAAGATAGTCAGTAATAAATCCAACAGAGAATTCAGGAGAAACCTCTTCACCCAGAGAGTGGTGAGAATGTGGAACTCGCTACCACAGGGAGTGGTTGAGCTGAATAACAGATACATTTAAGGGGAAACTGGATAAACACATGAGGGCAAAAGAAATCGAAGGATATGCTGATAGGATAAGATGGAGAGGGGTGAGAGGAGACTCATGTGGAGCATAAACACCAGCATCAACTAGTTGGGCCGTATGGCCTGTTTCTGTGCTGTAAATTCAATTGTACTTTCAATTAAAAACAGGGCATCTGAAGCTCTCTCCCTCATAAAGCACCACTGATCTGCCCTAACCTCTGTCTGTACTCATCAACACGAGAGATGTCAATGCTGGGAATGGAACACTTTCCACCTCAGGCACTCAGTGTCCCGTCAAACACTCCCAGGGCAGGTACAGCACGGAGTTAGATACAGAGTAAAGCTCCCTCCACACTGTCCCCATCAAACACTCCCAGGATAGGTACAGCACAGGGGTTAGATACAGAGTAAAGCTCTCTCTACACTGTCCCCATCAAACACTCCCAGGATAGGTACAGCACAGGGGTTAGATACAGAGTAAAGCTCTCTCTACACTGTCCCCATCAAACACTCCCAGGATAGGTACAGCACAGGGGTTAGATACAGAGTAAAGCTCTCTCTACACTGTCCCCATCAAACACTCCCAGGATAGGTACAGCACAGGGGTTAGATACAGAGTAAAGCTCTCTCTACACTGTCCCCATCAAACACTCCCAGGATAGGTACAGCACAGGGGTTAGATACAGAGTAAAGCTCCTTCCTATCAATCTCAATGTGTCTTAGTGCCTGGCTGAAAGCAGCCATTCCCAATTGCCCGTGAGACATTCTGCAGTTTATGTACCAGCCTTACCTCAATCTCCCGGAGTAAGATTGACAATTTGGTATTAAATCCTTGTATGTGGGAACTGTGATGTAGGTGTGACTGTCCAAACTCATTTCACATTGTGCTCTTACCTCCAGAGAGACATTTCACAACAGCAGTGTGGACTGGTTTGGAGCTCGGGACTCCAAGGTGAAAGGTCAGTGTCCAACTCACTGCGACATCCAGCTCTTCCAATTGCCTCTCTAGAATCATTGCTCTACCCATTTTAGATGCATTTCATCTTACTTGTCCAAATTCAGCTAGATTCAGTGGGTAGCACTCTTGCCTCTGAGTCAAGCCCCACTCCAGACATGAGACAATAATCCAAGCTGACACTCCCAGTGCAGTACTGAGGGAGTGCTGCACTGTCAGAGGTGCTGGCTTTCAGGAGTGATCTTAAACCGAGGCCTCATCTGCCCTCTCAGATGGATGTAAAAGATCACAGGGCACTATTTTAAAGAGCAGCAGGGGAGGTCTCCCTGATGTCCTGGACAATACTTATCACTAAAACAGATATTTCTGTCACTATTGCTTTGTTGTGTATGGGAGCTTGCTGTGCGCAAACTGACTGCTGCATTTCCTACATTACGATAGTGGCTACACTTTGAAAAAGTACTTAATTGGTTGTAAAGTACTTTAGGATGAACTGAGGTTGTCTGAGGCGCTTGTGCGGAGTTTGCAAGTTCTCCGTGACCGCGTGGGTTTCCTCCGGGTGCTCCGGTTTCCTCCCACATGCCAAAGACTTGCGGGTTGATAGGTAAATTGGCCATTGTAAATTGCCCCTAGTGTAGGTAGGTGGTAGGAAAATTGAGGAAAGATGGGGATATGAGAGGGAAAATGGGATTAATGTAGGATTAGTATAAATGGGTGGTTGATAGCGGGCGTGGACTCGTTGGGCCAAAGGGCCTGTTTCGGTGCTGTATCTCTCTATGACTCTGATAAATGCACGTCTTTCTTTAAGGAAAAAAAACTGGGGTTGGATACTTCAAGGGTGAATTTTAACTTGGTGGGTGATGGGATCTACAAGTAGGAATGTGGAGCCTGAGGACGGGTTAGCGATTTTAGAAGGGCAGAGTGCCCAGTCTGGGTTGGATTGCACCTTTTTAATTTGTTGAAGAGGAAATGTGGAGAGGGTTTGTTGGAATCTGCATTGTATATTCATGAAGGGAAGGATCAATTGCACAAAAGCTTGGACGTAACACGAGACTCCTCTCTTGGATTCACCGCTTCTTAAAACCCAAGACGCTGGAGTGATTAAGGAAAAGCACCGGTCAAAGCTCATTAGTATAACAAGGAGTGGAAGGGGGCAGCTTCCTGAAAAATTCAGGAGTGACACAGGTTACAGAGGTACAGCACTGGCTCCTTAATGTAACATGGAGCCAGTTCATGCTGCACAGTGCTCTATCTGGTTTGCTGGGACAGTTGCTCTCCTCTGCTCTTGCTTTCAAGCCTGAGGGAGTGCAGATAAATTCCCACTCCGATTCCATTCGACTGAATGGAACAGTTTGGTGGATCTGCACTGCACTCCCTCCAAGCCTGATCTATAAAAACCGGAGGTGTGATGCCTAAAGCTGAACGCAGTTACTCCAGGTGAGAGTCTAACCAATGAGAGGGGAAATCAGCCAGGGTTCCTGCTCCTGATCACTGCCCCATGACCTCTGCTTGAAAGTGTGTCTATGGACATCGAGGACAGGGTGGGACCCAGCTGCAATGCCCGCAATGACTGAATATTCCGATTCCACTCAAGTTCCAACCTTCAAACTCCCTTTTCTCTCCAAAGTTCTTGAATGAACTGTTGCCTCCCAAGTCCATTCCCATCTTTCCCAGAACTACATACTTGAATCCCTCCAGTCAGCTTTCTGCCCTGTCACGGTACGGAGACAGCTCTTATCAAAGTCACAAATGACATCCTATGTGACTGTGACAAAAGTAAACTATCCCTTCTTGTCCTTTTCAACCTGTCTGCAGCCTTTGACACAGCTGACCAAACCATCCTCCTCAACGCCTCTCCACTGTCGTCCAGCTGGGGGGACTGCTCTCACCTGGTTCCATTCTTCTCGATCGAAACATATCCAGAGAATCACTTGCAATGGTTTCTCTTCCTACTCCCACACCATTACCTCTGATGTTCCCCAAGGATCTATCCTCAGCCCACTCCTATTTCTCATCTGCATGCTGCCCTTTGCGACATCATCCAAAAACACAATGCCACTTTTCACATGTATGCTGACGACACCCAGCTCTGCCTCACCACCACCTCTCCCAACTCCTCCACTGTTGCTAAATTGTCAGACTACTTATCTGACATCCCATTACTGGATGAGCAGAAATTTCCTCCAGTTAAATATTGGGAAGACTAAAGCCATTGTTTTCAGTTCCCACCCCAAACTCCGTTTCCTAGCTCCCGACTCCATCCCTCTCCCTGGCAACAGTCTAAGACAAAACCAGTCTGTTTGCAACCTTGGAGTCAGATTGGACCCCGAGATGAACTTCTGATCACATCACTCCTTACCAAGACTGCCTATTTCCACCTTTGTAACATTGCCCGACTTCACCCCTGTCTCAGTCGATCTGCTGTTGAAACCTTCATTCACATCTTTGTTGCCTCTTGACTACTCCAACACATTCCTGACTCGTCTCCCACAGTCTACCTTCCATAAACTTGAGGTCATCCAAAACTCTGCTGCCCATGTCTTAACTCGCACCAAGTTCTGTTCCCCTATCACCCCTGTTCTCGCTGACGTACCCTGGCTCCTGGTCAAGCAACATCTTGATTTTAAAATTCTCATGCTCGTTTTGAAATCCCTTCATGGCCTCGCCCCTCCCTATTTCTGTACCTTCCTCCAATTCTACAACCCTCTGAGATCTCTGCATTCCTCTAATGCTGGACTCCTGAGCAGCCCTGATTTTAATCGTTCCACCACCGGCGGCCGCACCTTCAGCTGCCTCGGCCCCAAGCTCTGGAATTCCCTCCCTAAACCTCTCCACCTCACTTTCCTCCTTTAAGACACTCCTTAAAACCTCTTTGATCAAGCTTTTTGTCATCAGACCTAATATCGCCTTATGTGGTTCAGTGTTAAATTTTGTCTTAAAATGTTCCTGTGAAGTGCCTTGAGAGTTTTATAAATATAAGTTGTTGCTGTTGTCCCAGCTCACTGATGCAAAATGGGCGTCAAGGGCAAGATGCTATAGAACCGTATCCGAGCTCCCACAGGAAAAAAAGCGCTGTACTGAGGAATTCTTCCATATGCTTGGGAGATGGGAATGATGATCAGGAACAGTATTCCCTGCCAACATCATCAATACTTGGAGCGGTGCTGCCACCCAGTGGCAGTTACCTGCAGCTGCAAATGTGCATAAACTGACCTGCAGTTAACCATACTGCGGATCCGATAGTTGCAGCAGTGGGTTTTCTGAACTGCCTTCTGCCTACCAATGCTTCAGATGGGCTGCCTCCTGGGTGCTTGTATGCCACAGAGATCCTGTGCTAAAAATACACTGCAGCTAACACGAAAGAGCTTACATTTATATACAGTAGCACCTCTCAACCTTGGGATGTCCCAAAGCACTTCGAAGCCAAGAACTCACTTTTAAAGTGCAGTTGCTGTCATGCAATGCACCCACGGTAGCCAATCTGTGCACAGCAAGATCCCACAGACAGAAACTGAACAAATGCTTTGGTGTTGTTGGTGAGGGATAAATATTGAACTCACCAGGGAGATTTCCTCTGCTCTTCGTTGAAATCGTGCCGTGAGTTCTCTTACTTCCATCCAAGAATGCAAATGGGGCTTCAGTTTAATGTCTCATCCAAAAGACGGTACCTCCGACAGTGCTGCACTCTCTTTGTATCTAACCCAGGCTGTACCTGCTCTGGGAGTGTTTGATGGGGACAGTGTAGAGGGAGCTTTACTCTGTATCTAACCTGTGCTGTACCTGCCCTGGGTGTGTTTGATCGGGACAGTGTAGAGGGAGCTTTACTCTGTATCTAACCCCGTTCTGTACCTGCTCTGGGTGTGTTTGATGGGGGACAGTGTAGAGGGAGCTTTACTCTGTATCTAACCTGTGCTGTACCTGCCCTGGGAGTGTTTGATGGGGACAGTGTAGAGGGAGCTTTACTCTGTATCTAACCTGTGCTGTACCTGCCCTGGGAGTGTTTGATGGGGACAGTGTAGAGGGAGCTTTACTCTGTATCTAACCCCGTTCTGTATCTGCCCTGGGTGTGTTTGATGGGGACAGTGTAGAGGGAGCTTTACTCTGTATCTAAC
>NW_027141855.1:60000-70000 GCF_036365525.1 Heterodontus francisci | reverse complement strand
CCTCCATAACTTCGGCGAGGAGGGTCCGATCCCCGCGCGGTCGACGGCAGGCGGTAGGGCTCGGAGGGGCGCGGCCTGGTCCGCGAGTGCCCCGGCGCCGCCCCTCTGCCCGTCCGAGGGACAGTAGGAAATGGCCATACCGCTTTCCGGCCGATTGCCGCCGGACGTCCGGCCGCATTCGCTCGGTCTGCGCGGCCGGCGGTAGCCGGGGGCGAGGGGCATCGGGCGGTGGCGGAACCAGGCCGGCCCGACCGCTGGGGGCCGCCCGGGCGACGTTTGAATCTGTCGGGTCGGACCGCCGAATCCCGCGGGATTTCGGGATCGAATCTGCGGGTGGAATCGGCACCTCGTCCCGCTGTCCGGTTCCCCCCGGTCGACTGCAACGGGTTTCCGAGGCCCGTCGGTCAGGCGCGGTTCGCTCCGCAATCCGCCGGCCGATCGGCACCGGGCGGGGCTCTACGGAAAGAGGGGACCCTCCCGCGTCGAGTGCCGGCGCACCGACCCCGCAGGCTGACCGGGAAGGTGAAGACTCACCCCGCTGAATGCCCGGCCCCGGCTACCCTCCGGCTCCGGGGCCATAACTTCGGGGAGGGAGGTCCGATCCCCGCGCGGTCGACGGCAGGCGGTAGGGCTCGGAGGGGCGCGGCCTGGTCCGCGAGTGCCCCGGCGCCGCCCCTCTGCCCGTCCGAGGGACAGTAGGAAATGGCCATACCGCTTTCCGGCCGATTGCCGCCGGACGTCCGGCCGCATTCGCTCGGTCTGCGCGGCCGGCGGTAGCCGGGGGCGAGGGGCATCGGGCGGTGGCGGAACCAGGCCGGCCCGACCGCTGGGGGCCGCCCGGGCGACGTTTGAATCTGTCGGGTCGGACCGCCGAATCCCGCGGGATTTCGGGATCGAATCTGCGGGTGGAA
Source organism: Heterodontus francisci (assembly GCF_036365525.1). Lineage (NCBI taxonomy): Eukaryota > Metazoa > Chordata > Chondrichthyes > Heterodontiformes > Heterodontidae > Heterodontus > Heterodontus francisci. Next base: position 69,089 of record NW_027141855.1, on the reverse strand, counting down.
TCGGCACCTCGTCCCGCTGTCCGGTTCCCCCCCGTCGACTGCAACGGGTTTCCGAGGCCCGTCGGTCAGGCGCGGTTCGCTCCGCAATCCGCCGGCCGATCGGCACCGGGCGGGGCTCTACGGAAAGAGGGGACCCTCCGGCGTCGAGTGCCGGCGCACCGACCCCGCAGGCTGACCGGGAAGGTTAAGACTCACCCCGCTGAATGCCCGGCCCCGGGCACCCTCCGGCGCCGGGGCCATAACTTCGGGGAGGGAGGTCCGAGCTCCGCGCGGTCGACGGCAGGTGAAAGGGGCCGGTGCGCCGCGGAAGGCGACAGCAGTCCCGTCAGGCTGCACCTCTGCTCGGGCGAACGGCGTCAGGAAAAGGGGAGAGCACTTCCCCACCGATAGCTCCGGAACGCCCGGACCCATTGGCCCGCGGCACCGGTGGCTGCTAGAGGGCCTCCGGCGCCGTCAGCCGGGGTACGTCCCAGGCCGGCCGGACGGCGGGCAGCCGGAGGCAACGGCCTGGAACGGAGCCAGACTTGAGTCGTTCCGTGTGCCGTGGGCAAAAAGGCAGGGCTGCGGGTCAGCGCAGTTTGGCAAACCTAGCCGCAAGTGCGGGAAGGGCGGAGGAGCACACGGACGCCGCCTTCCCAAACTGAGCCCAAAGTGCCCAGGCATGCCCCCTTGATCTCGCCTAATCAGTGAGCCCAAAATAATTTCAGAGTGTGGAAACCTGATCCAAAAAGGTCGAAAAGAACGGCCAGAGATCAAGTCCGAAAGGGGAAATCAGTAACAAGCAAGCAGAGTAATCATTAACCAAAAAGCGCAAAATTATGTTAAAAGTGTGAAATCATTAACCAAAAAGTCGAAAATAATGTCCAGAGACCAAGTCCGAAAGTACAAATAATTAACCAGTAAGCAGAGTCATCATTAACCAAAAATCGCAAAAGTAAGTAAAAAGTGTGAAATCATTAACCAAAAATCGCAAAAGTAAGTAAAAAGTGTGAAATCATTAACCAAAAACTCGAAAATAATGTCCAGAGACTAAGTCCGAAAGGGCAAATGGTTAACCAGTAAGCAGAGTAATCATTAACCAAAAATCGCAAAAGTAAGTAAGAAGTGTGAAATCATTAACCAAAAATCGCAAAAGTAAGTAAAAAGTGTGAAATCATTAACCAAAAACTCGAAAATAATGTCCAGAGACCAAGTCCGAAAGGGCAAATGGTTAACCAGTAAGCAGAGTAATCATTAACCAAAAAGGGCAAAAGTAAGTAAAAAGTATGAAATCATTAACCAAAAAGCACAAAATTAAGTTAAAAGTGTGAAATCATTAACCAAAAAGTCGAAAATAATCTCCAGAGACTAAGTGCGAAAGGGCAAATGGTTAACCAGTAAGCAGAGTCATCATTAACCAAAAATCGCAAAAGTAAGTAAAAAGTGTGAAATCATTAACCAAAAACCCGAAAATAATGTCCAGAGACTAAGTCCAAAAGGGCAAATGGTTAACCAGTAAGCAGAGTAATCATTAACCAAAAATCGCAAAAGTAAGTAAAAAGTGTGAAATCATTAACCAAAAACTCGAAAATAATCTCCAGAGACTAAGTCCGAAAGGGCAAATGGTTAACCAGTAAGCAGAGTAATCATTAACCAAAAGGCGCAAAAGTAAGTAAAAAGTATGAAATCATTAACCAAAAAGCGCAAAAATATGTTAAAAGTGTGAAATCATTAACCAAAAAGTCGAAAATAATGTGCAGAGACTAAGTCCGAAAGGGCAAATGGTTAACCAGTAAGCAGAGTAATCATTAACCAAAAAGCGCAAAAATATGTTAAAAGTGTGAAATCATTAACCAAAAACTCGAAAATAATGTGCAGAGACTAAGTCCGAAAGGGCAAATGGTTAACCAGTAAGCAGAGTAATCATTAACCAAAAATCGCAAAAGTAAGTAAAAAGTGTGAAATCATTAACCAAAAACTCGAAAATAATCTCCAGAGACTAAGTCCGAAAGGGCAAATGGTTAACCAGTAAGCAGAGTAATCATTAACCAAAAGGCGCAAAAGTAAGTAAAAAGTATGAAATCATTAACCAAAAAGCGCAAAAATATGTTAAAAGTGTGAAATCATTAACCAAAAAGTCGAAAATAATGTGCAGAGACTAAGTCCGAAAGGGCAAATGGTTAACCAGTAAGCAGAGTAATCATTAACCAAAAAGCGCAAAAATATGTTAAAAGTGTGAAATCATTAACCAAAAACTCGAAAATAATGTGCAGAGACTAAGTCCGAAAGGGCAAATGGTTAACCAGTAAGCAGAGTAATCATTAACCAAAAAGCTTAAAAATATGTTAAAGTGTGAAATCATTAACCAAAAACTCGAAAATAATCTCCAGAGACTAAGTCCGAAAGGGCAAATGGTTAACCAGTAAGCAGAGTAATCATTAACCAAAAAGGGCAAAAGTAAGTAAAAAGTATGAAATCATTAACCAAAAAGCACAAAATTAAGTTAAAAGTGTGAAATCATTAACCAAAAACTCGAAAATAATGTGCAGAGACTAAGTCCGAAAGGGCAAATGGTTAACCAGTAAGCAGAGTAATCATTAACCAAAAAGCGCAAAATTATGTTAAAAGTGTGAAATCATTAACCAAAAACTCGAAAATAATGTCCAGAGACCAAGTCCGAAAGTACAAATAATTAACCAGTAAGCAGAGTCATCATTAACCAAAAATCGCAAAAGTAAGTAAAAAGTGTGAAATCATTAACCAAAAATCGCAAAAGTAAGTAAAAAGTGTGAAATCATTAACCAAAAACTCGAAAATAATCTCCAGAGACTAAGTCCGAAAGGGCAAATGGTTAACCAGTAAGCAGAGTAATCATTAACCAAAAATCGCAAAAGTAAGTAAAAAGTGTGAAATCATTAACCAAAAATCGCAAAAGTAAGTAAAAAGTGTGAAATCATTAACCAAAAACTCGAAAATAATGTCCAGAGACCAAGTCCGAAAGGGCAAATGGTTAACCAGTAAGCAGAGTAATCATTAACCAAAAAGGGCAAAAGTAAGTAAAAAGTATGAAATCATTAACCAAAAAGCACAAAATTAAGTTAAAAGTGTGAAATCATTAACCAAAATGTCGAAAACAATGTCCAGAGACTAAGTCCGAAAGGGCAAATGGTTAACCAGTAAGCAGAGTAATCATTAACCAAAAATCGCAAAAGTAAGTAAAAAGTGTGAAATCATTAACCAAAAACTCGAAAATAATCTCCAGAGACTAAGTCCGAAAGGGCAAATGGTTAACCAGTAAGCAGAGTAATCATTAACCAAAAATCGCAAAAGTAAGTAAAAAGTGTGAAATCATTAACCAAAAATCGCAAAAGTAAGTAAAAAGTGTGAAATCATTAACCAAAAACTCGAAAATAATGTCCAGAGACCAAGTCCGAAAGGGCAAATGGTTAACCAGTAAGCAGAGTAATCATTAACCAAAAAGGGCAAAAGTAAGTAAAAAGTATGAAATCATTAACCAAAAAGCACAAAATTAAGTTAAAAGTGTGAAATCATTAACCAAAAAGTCGAAAATAATCTCCAGAGACTAAGTGCGAAAGGGCAAATGGTTAACCAGTAAGCAGAGTAATCATTAACCAAAAATCGCAAAAGTAAGTAAAAAGTATGAAATCATTAACCAAAAAGCACAAAATTAAGTTAAAAGTGTGAAATCATTAACCAAAATGTCGAAAACAATGTCCAGAGACTAAGTCCGAAAGGGCAAATGGTTAACCAGTAAGCAGAGTAATCATTAACCAAAAATCGCAAAAGTAAGTAAAAAGTGTGAAATCATTAACCAAAAATCGCAAAAGTAAGTAAAAAGTGTGAAATCATTAACCAAAAACTCGAAAATAATGTCCAGAGACCAAGTCCGAAAGGGCAAATGGTTAACCAGTAAGCAGAGTAATCATTAACCAAAAAGGGCAAAAGTAAGTAAAAAGTATGAAATCATTAACCAAAAAGCACAAAATTAAGTTAAAAGTGTGAAATCATTAACCAAAAAGTCGAAAATAATCTCCAGAGACTAAGTGCGAAAGGGCAAATGGTTAACCAGTAAGCAGAGTAATCATTAACCAAAAATCGCAAAAGTAAGTAAAAAGTATGAAATCATTAACCAAAAAGCACAAAATTAAGTTAAAAGTGTGAAATCATTAACCAAAATGTCGAAAACAATGTCCAGAGACTAAGTCCGAAAGGGCAAATGGTTAACCAGTAAGCAGAGTAATCATTAACCAAAAAGGGCAAAAGTAAGTAAAAAGTATGAAATCATTAACCAAAAAGCACAAAATTAAGTTAAAAGTGTGAAATCATTAACCAAAATGTCGAAAACAATGTCCAGAGACTAAGTCCGAAAGGGCAAATGGTTAACCAGTAAGCAGAGTAATCATTAACCAAAAATCGCAAAAGTAAGTAAAAAGTATGAAATCATTAACCAAAAAGCACAAAATTAAGTTAAAAGTGTGAAATCATTAACCAAAATGTCGAAAACAATGTCCAGAGACTAAGTCCGAAAGGGCAAATGGTTAACCAGTAAGCAGAGTAATCATTAACCAAAAAGGGCAAAAGTAAGTAAAAAGTATGAAATCATTAACCAAAAAGCACAAAATTAAGTTAAAAGTGTGAAATCATTAACCAAAATGTCGAAAACAATGTCCAGAGACTAAGTCCGAAAGGGCAAATGGTTAACCAGTAAGCAGAGTAATCATTAACCAAAAATCGCAAAAGTAAGTAAAAAGTGTGAAATCATTAACCAAAAACCCGAAAATAATGTCCAGAGACTAAGTCCGAAAGGGCAAATGGTTAACCAGTAAGCAGAGTAATCATTAACCAAAAATCGCAAAAGTAAGTAAAAAGTATGAAATCATTAACCAAAAAGCACAAAATTAAGTTAAAAGTGTGAAATCATTAACCAAAATGTCGAAAACAATGTCCAGAGACTAAGTCCGAAAGGGCAAATGGTTAACCAGTAAGCAGAGTAATCATTAACCAAAAAGGGCAAAAGTAAGTAAAAAGTATGAAATCATTAACCAAAAAGCACAAAATTAAGTTAAAAGTGTGAAATCATTAACCAAAATGTCGAAAACAATGTCCAGAGACTAAGTCCGAAAGGGCAAATGGTTAACCAGTAAGCAGAGTAATCACTAACCAAAAATCGCAAAAGTAAGTAAAAAGTGTGAAATCATTAACCAAAAATCGCAAAAGTAAGTAAAAAGTGTGAAATCATTAACCAAAAACTCGAAAATAATGTCCAGAGACCAAGTCCGAAAGGGCAAATGGTTAACCAGTAAGCAGAGTAATCATTAACCAAAAAGGGCAAAAGTAAGTAAAAAGTATGAAATCATTAACCAAAAAGCACAAAATTAAGTTAAAAGTGTGAAATCATTAACCAAAAAGTCGAAAATAATCTCCAGAGACTAAGTGCGAAAGGGCAAATGGTTAACCAGTAAGCAGAGTCATCATTAACCAAAAATCGCAAAAGTAAGTAAAAAGTGTGAAATCATTAACCAAAAACCCGAAAATAATGTCCAGAGACTAAGTCCAAAAGGGCAAATGGTTAACCAGTAAGCAGAGTAATCATTAACCAAAAATCGCAAAAGTAAGTAAAAAGTGTGAAATCATTAACCAAAAACTCGAAAATAATCTCCAGAGACTAAGTCCGAAAGGGCAAATGGTTAACCAGTAAGCAGAGTAATCATTAACCAAAAGGCGCAAAAGTAAGTAAAAAGTATGAAATCATTAACCAAAAAGCGCAAAAATATGTTAAAAGTGTGAAATCATTAACCAAAAAGTCGAAAATAATGTGCAGAGACTAAGTCCGAAAGGGCAAATGGTTAACCAGTAAGCAGAGTAATCATTAACCAAAAAGCGCAAAAATATGTTAAAAGTGTGAAATCATTAACCAAAAACTCGAAAATAATGTGCAGAGACTAAGTCCGAAAGGGCAAATGGTTAACCAGTAAGCAGAGTAATCATTAACCAAAAATCGCAAAAGTAAGTAAAAAGTGTGAAATCATTAACCAAAAACTCGAAAATAATCTCCAGAGACTAAGTCCGAAAGGGCAAATGGTTAACCAGTAAGCAGAGTAATCATTAACCAAAAGGCGCAAAAGTAAGTAAAAAGTATGAAATCATTAACCAAAAAGCGCAAAAATATGTTAAAAGTGTGAAATCATTAACCAAAAAGTCGAAAATAATGTGCAGAGACTAAGTCCGAAAGGGCAAATGGTTAACCAGTAAGCAGAGTAATCATTAACCAAAAAGCGCAAAAATATGTTAAAAGTGTGAAATCATTAACCAAAAACTCGAAAATAATGTGCAGAGACTAAGTCCGAAAGGGCAAATGGTTAACCAGTAAGCAGAGTAATCATTAACCAAAAAGCTTAAAAATATGTTAAAGTGTGAAATCATTAACCAAAAACTCGAAAATAATCTCCAGAGACTAAGTCCGAAAGGGCAAATGGTTAACCAGTAAGCAGAGTAATCATTAACCAAAAAGGGCAAAAGTAAGTAAAAAGTATGAAATCATTAACCAAAAAGCACAAAATTAAGTTAAAAGTGTGAAATCATTAACCAAAAACTCGAAAATAATGTGCAGAGACTAAGTCCGAAAGGGCAAATGGTTAACCAGTAAGCAGAGTAATCATTAACCAAAAAGCGCAAAATTATGTTAAAAGTGTGAAATCATTAACCAAAAACTCGAAAATAATGTCCAGAGACCAAGTCCGAAAGTACAAATAATTAACCAGTAAGCAGAGTCATCATTAACCAAAAATCGCAAAAGTAAGTAAAAAGTGTGAAATCATTAACCAAAAATCGCAAAAGTAAGTAAAAAGTGTGAAATCATTAACCAAAAACTCGAAAATAATCTCCAGAGACTAAGTCCGAAAGGGCAAATGGTTAACCAGTAAGCAGAGTAATCATTAACCAAAAATCGCAAAAGTAAGTAAAAAGTGTGAAATCATTAACCAAAAATCGCAAAAGTAAGTAAAAAGTGTGAAATCATTAACCAAAAACTCGAAAATAATGTCCAGAGACCAAGTCCGAAAGGGCAAATGGTTAACCAGTAAGCAGAGTAATCATTAACCAAAAAGGGCAAAAGTAAGTAAAAAGTATGAAATCATTAACCAAAAAGCACAAAATTAAGTTAAAAGTGTGAAATCATTAACCAAAAAGTCGAAAATAATCTCCAGAGACTAAGTGCGAAAGGGCAAATGGTTAACCAGTAAGCAGAGTAATCATTAACCAAAAATCGCAAAAGTAAGTAAAAAGTATGAAATCATTAACCAAAAAGCACAAAATTAAGTTAAAAGTGTGAAATCATTAACCAAAATGTCGAAAACAATGTCCAGAGACTAAGTCCGAAAGGGCAAATGGTTAACCAGTAAGCAGAGTAATCATTAACCAAAAAGGGCAAAAGTAAGTAAAAAGTATGAAATCATTAACCAAAAAGCACAAAATTAAGTTAAAAGTGTGAAATCATTAACCAAAATGTCGAAAACAATGTCCAGAGACTAAGTCCGAAAGGGCAAATGGTTAACCAGTAAGCAGAGTAATCATTAACCAAAAATCGCAAAAGTAAGTAAAAAGTGTGAAATCATTAACCAAAAACCCGAAAATAATGTCCAGAGACTAAGTCCGAAAGGGCAAATGGTTAACCAGTAAGCAGAGTAATCATTAACCAAAAATCGCAAAAGTAAGTAAAAAGTATGAAATCATTAACCAAAAAGCACAAAATTAAGTTAAAAGTGTGAAATCATTAACCAAAATGTCGAAAACAATGTCCAGAGACTAAGTCCGAAAGGGCAAATGGTTAACCAGTAAGCAGAGTAATCATTAACCAAAAAGGGCAAAAGTAAGTAAAAAGTATGAAATCATTAACCAAAAAGCACAAAATTAAGTTAAAAGTGTGAAATCATTAACCAAAATGTCGAAAACAATGTCCAGAGACTAAGTCCGAAAGGGCAAATGGTTAACCAGTAAGCAGAGTAATCATTAACCAAAAATCGCAAAAGTAAGTAAAAAGTGTGAAATCATTAACCAAAAACCCGAAAATAATGTCCAGAGACTAAGTCCGAAAGGGCAAATGGTTAACCAGTAAGCAGAGTAATCATTAACCAAAAATCGCAAAAGTAAGTAAAAAGTATGAAATCATTAACCAAAAAGCACAAAATTAAGTTAAAAGTGTGAAATCATTAACCAAAATGTCGAAAACAATGTCCAGAGACTAAGTCCGAAAGGGCAAATGGTTAACCAGTAAGCAGAGTAATCATTAACCAAAAAGGGCAAAAGTAAGTAAAAAGTATGAAATCATTAACCAAAAAGCACAAAATTAAGTTAAAAGTGTGAAATCATTAACCAAAATGTCGAAAACAATGTCCAGAGACTAAGTCCGAAAGGGCAAATGGTTAACCAGTAAGCAGAGTAATCATTAACCAAAATGCGCAAAAGTAAGTAAAAAGTGTGAAATCATTAACCAAAAATCGCAAAAGTAAGTAAAAAGTGTGAAATCATTAACCAAAAACTCGAAAATAATCTCCAGAGACTAAGTCCAAAAGGGCAAATGGTTAACCAGTAAGCAGAGTAATCATTAACCAAAAAGCGCAAAAGTAAGTAAAAAGTATGAAATCATTAACCAAAAACTCGAAAATAATGTGCAGAGACTAAGTCCGAAAGGGCAAATGGTTAACCAGTAAGCAGAGTAATCATTAACCAAAAAGCGCAAAAATATGTTAAAAGTGTGAAATCATTAACCAAAAACTCGAAAATAATGTCCAGAGACTAAGTCCGAAAGGGCAAATGGTTAACCAGTAAGCAGAGTAATCATTAACCAAAATGCGCAAAAGTAAGTAAAAAGTGTGAAATCATTAACCAAAAATCGCAAAAGTAAGTAAAAAGTGTGAAATCATTAACCAAAAACTCGAAAATAATCTCCAGAGACTAAGTCCGAAAGGGCAAATAATTAACCAGTAAGCAGAGTAATCATTAACCAAAAAGCGCAAAAATATGTTAAAAGTGTGAAATCATTAACCAAAAACTCGAAAATAATGTCCAGAGACTAAGTCCGAAAGGGCAAA
>NW_027141855.1:42500-47500 GCF_036365525.1 Heterodontus francisci | reverse complement strand
CCGTGTTTCGATGCATGTTTGCCGGCGTGTTTAGGAAGGTTGGGTGGGTGGGTGGGTGGTTGTGTGGGCGCCGTGGTCTGAGGGCACATCCTGTGGGATGTGGGAGGCGGGGGAAGGAGAGCGCCCTTGGTGCGTGTGTCTAGGCGATGCATTGCGGAAGGATGGGCGGGTGGGGCCGGGCGTGTGGGTTCCCGACTTATCGGTGAACCATTTGCTACTGCGGGGCCAAAGCAAAAGGGAAAGCATAAGGGCGCAGGCTGCCCTCTGCGGGACAGGTCCGGCCCTGACGCCGGTTTACGATTTCTCCGGTAAAGCACCTGTCGGGTGGCGACCGGAGGGTCTTTGCAGGGCCTGGATCTCCGAGCCCGTGGGACAGGCGGGAAAGGGTGGCGGCAGCCGGTTGAAGTCCCGACCCTGGGCAGCCTCCCGGTCTTACCTCCATAACTTCGGCGAGGAGGGTCCGATCCCCGCGCGGTCGACGGCAGGCGGTAGGGCTCGGAGGGGCGCGGCCTGGTCCGCGAGTGCCCCGGCGCCGCCCCTCTGCCCGTCCGAGGGACAGTAGGAAATGGCCATACCGCTTTCCGGCCGATTGCCGCCGGACGTCCGGCCGCATTCGCTCGGTCTGCGCGGCCGGCGGTAGCCGGGGGCGAGGGGCATCGGGCGGTGGCGGAACCAGGCCGGCCCGACCGCTGGGGGCCGCCCGGGCGACGTTTGAATCTGTCGGGTCGGACCGCCGAATCCCGCGGGATTTCGGGATCGAATCTGCGGGTGGAATCGGCACCTCGTCCCGCTGTCCGGTTCCCCCCCCCCCGTCGACTGCAACGGGTTTCCGAGGCCCGTCGGTCAGGCGCGGTTCGCTCCGCAATCCGCCGGCCGATCGGCACCGGGCGGGGCTCTACGGAAAGAGGGGACCCTCCCGCGTCGAGTGCCGGCGCACCGACCCCGCAGGCTGACCGGGAAGGTGAAGACTCACCCCGCTGAATGCCCGGCCCCGGCTACCCTCCGGCTCCGGGGCCATAACTTCGGGGAGGGAGGTCCGATCCCCGCGCGGTCGACGGCAGGCGGTAGGGCTCGGAGGGGCGCGGCCTGGTCCGCGAGTGCCCCGGCGCCGCCCCTCTGCCCGTCCGAGGGACAGTAGGAAATGGCCATACCGCTTTCCGGCCGATTGCCGCCGGACGTCCGGCCGCATTCCCTCGGTCGGCGCGGTCGGCGGTAGCCGGGGGCGAGGGGCATCGGGCGGTGGCGGAACCAGGCCGGCCCGACCGCTGGGGGCCGCCCGGGCGACGTTTGAATCTGTCGGGTCGGACCGCCGAATCCCGCGGGATTTCGGGATCGAATCTGCGGGTGGAATCGGCACCTCGTCCCGCTGTCCGGTTCCCCCCCGTCGACTGCAACGGGTTTCCGAGGCCCGTCGGTCAGGCGCGGTTCGCTCCGCAATCCGCCGGCCGATCGGCACCGGGCGGGGCTCTACGGAAAGAGGGGACCCTCCCGCGTCGAGTGCCGGCGCACCGACCCCGCAGGCTGACCGGGAAGGTGAAGACTCACCCCGCTGAATGCCCGGCCCCGGGAACCCTCCGGCGCCGGGGCCATAACTTCGGGGAGGAAGGTCCGAGCTCCGCGCGCGGTCGACGGCAGGTGAAAGGGGCCGGTGCGCCGCGGAAGGCGACAGCAGTCCCGTCAGGCTGCACCTCTGCTCGGGCGAACGGCGTCAGGAAAAGGGGAGAGCACTTCCCCACCGATAGCTCCGGAACGCCCGGACCCATTGGCCCGCGGCACCGGTGGCTGCTAGAGGGGCTCCGGCGCCGTCAGCCGGGGTACGTCCCAGGCCGGCCGGACGGCGGGCAGCCGGAGGCAACGGCCTGGAACGGAGCCAGACTTGAGTCGTTCCGTGCCGTGGGCAAAAAGGCAGGGCTGCGGGTCAGCGCAGTTTGGCAAACCTAGCCGCAAGTGCGGGAAGGGCGGAGGAGCACACGGACGCCGCCTTCCCAAACTGAGCCCAAAGTGCCCAGGCATGCCCCCTTGATCTCGCCTAATCAGTGAGCCCAAAATAATTTCAGAGTGTGGAAACCTGATCCAAAAAGGTCGAAAAGAACGGCCAGAGATCAAGTCCGAAAGGGGAAATCAGTAACAAGCAAGCAGAGTAATCATTAACCAAAAAGCGCAAAATTATGTTAAAAGTGTGAAATCATTAACCAAAAAGTCGAAAATAATGTCCAGAGACCAAGTCCGAAAGTACAAATAATTAACCAGTAAGCAGAGTCATCATTAACCAAAAATCGCAAAAGTAAGTAAAAAGTATGAAATCATTAACCAAAAATCGCAAAAGTAAGTAAAAAGTGTGAAATCATTAACCAAAAACTCGAAAATAATGTGCAGAGACTAAGTCCGAAAGGGCAAATGGTTAACCAGTAAGCAGAGTCATCATTAACCAAAAATCGCAAAAGTAAGTAAAAAGTGTGAAATCATTAACCAAAAATCGCAAAAGTAAGTAAAAAGTGTGAAATCATTAACCAAAAACTCGAAAATAATCTCCAGAGACTAAGTCCGAAAGGGCAAATGGTTAACCAGTAAGCAGAGTAATCATTAACCAAAAAGGGCAAAAGTAAGTAAAAAGTATGAAATCATTAACCAAAAAGCACAAAATTAAGTTAAAAGTGTGAAATCATTAACCAAAATGTCGAAAACAATGTCCAGAGACTAAGTCCGAAAGGGCAAATGGTTAACCAGTAAGCAGAGTAATCATTAACCAAAAGGCGCAAAAGTAAGTAAAAAGTATGAAATCATTAACCAAAAAGCGCAAAAATATGTTAAAAGTGTGAAATCATTAACCAAAAAGTCGAAAATAATGTGCAGAGACTAAGTCCGAAAGGGCAAATGGTTAACCAGTAAGCAGAGTAATCATTAACCAAAAGGCGCAAAAGTAAGTAAAAAGTATGAAATCAGTAACCAAAAAGCGCAAAAATATGTTAAAAGTGTGAAATCATTAACCAAAAACTCGAAAATAATGTGCAGAGACTAAGTCCGAAAGGGCAAATAATTAACCAGTAAGCAGAGTAATCATTAACCAAAAATCGCAAAAGTAAGTAAAAAGTGTGAAATCATTAACCAAAAACTCGAAAATAATGTCCAGAGACCAAGTCCGAAAGGGCAAATGGTTAACCAGTAAGCAGAGTAATCATTAACCAAAAAGGGCAAAAGTAAGTAAAAAGTATGAAATCATTAACCAAAAAGCACAAAATTAAGTTAAAAGTGTGAAATCATTAACCAAAAAGTCGAAAATAATCTCCAGAGACTAAGTGCGAAAGGGCAAATGGTTAACCAGTAAGCAGAGTCATCATTAACCAAAAATCGCAAAAGTAAGTAAAAAGTGTGAAATCATTAACCAAAAACCCGAAAATAATGTCCAGAGACTAAGTCCAAAAGGGCAAATGGTTAACCAGTAAGCAGAGTAATCATTAACCAAAAATCGCAAAAGTAAGTAAAAAGTGTGAAATCATTAACCAAAAACTCGAAAATAATCTCCAGAGACTAAGTCCGAAAGGGCAAATGGTTAACCAGTAAGCAGAGTAATCATTAACCAAAAATCGCAAAAGTAAGTAAAAAGTGTGAAATCATTAACCAAAAACTCGAAAATAATCTCCAGAGACTAAGTCCGAAAGGGCAAATGGTTAACCAGTAAGCAGAGTAATCATTAACCAAAAATCGCAAAAGTAAGTAAAAAGTGTGAAATCATTAACCAAAAACTCGAAAATAATGTCCAGAGACTAAGTCCGAAAGGGCAAATGGTTAACCAGTAAGCAGAGTAATCATTAACCAAAAGGCGCAAAAGTAAGTAAAAAGTATGAAATCAGTAACCAAAAAGCGCAAAAATATGTTAAAAGTGTGAAATCATTAACCAAAAACTCGAAAATAATGTCCAGAGACTAAGTCCGAAAGGGCAAATGGTTAACCAGTAAGCAGAGTAATCAGTAACCAAAAAGGGCAAAAGTAAGTAAAAAGTGTGAAATCATTAACCAAAAACCCAAAAATAATGTCCAGAGACTAAGTCCGAAAGGGCAAATGGTTAACCAGTAAGCAGAGTAATCATTAACCAAAAATCGCAAAAGTAAGTAAAAAGTATGAAATCATTAACCAAAAAGCACAAAATTAAGTTAAAAGTGTGAAATCATTAACCAAAATGTCGAAAACAATGTCCAGAGACTAAGTCCGAAAGGGCAAATGGTTAACCAGTAAGCAGAGTAATCATTAACCAAAAATCGCAAAATTAAGTTAAAAGTGTGAAATCATTAACCAAAATGTCGAAAACAATGTCCAGAGACTAAGTCCGAAAGGGCAAATGGTTAACCAGTAAGCAGAGTAATCATTAACCAAAAATCGCAAAAGTAAGTAAAAAGTGTGAAATCATTAACCAAAAACTCGAAAATAATGTCCAGAGACTAAGTCCGAAAGGGCAAATGGTTAACCAGTAAGCAGAGTAATCATTAACCAAAAGGCGCAAAAGTAAGTAAAAAGTATGAAATCATTAACCAAAAAGCGCAAAAATATGTTAAAAGTGTGAAATCATTAACCAAAAAGTCGAAAATAATGTGCAGAGACTAAGTCCGAAAGGGCAAATGGTTAACCAGTAAGCAGAGTAATCATTAACCAAAAAGCGCAAAAATATGTTAAAAGTGTGAAATCATTAACCAAAAACTCGAAAATAATGTCCAGAGACTAAGTCCGAAAGGGCAAATAATTAACCAGTAAGCAGAGTAATCATTAACCAAAAAGCGCAAAAGTAAGTAAAAAGTGTGAAATCATTAACCAAAAAGTCGAAAATAATGCCCAGAGACTAAGTCCGAAAGGGCAAATGGTTAACCAGAAAATCCGTCGAATAATGTCCAGAGACTAAGTCCGAAAGGGCAAATGGTTAACCAGTGGAAGGGCGATCAAGCGGAAAAATTTGCCCCGGTTACCCGGGATGGAGTTCCAGAGGTCCGGCCAGAGTTGTCAAATTCGTC
>NW_027141855.1:25000-30000 GCF_036365525.1 Heterodontus francisci | reverse complement strand
CGGTCGACGGCAGGCGGTAGGGCTCGGAGGGGCGCGGCCTGGTCCGCGAGTGCCCCGGCGCCGCCCCTCTGCCCGTCCGAGGGACAGTAGGAAATGGCCATACCGCTTTCCGGCCGATTGCCGCCGGACGTCCGGCCGCATTCGCTCGGTCTGCGCGGCCGGCGGTAGCCGGGGGCGAGGGGCATCGGGCGGTGGCGGAACCAGGCCGGCCCGACCGCTGGGGGCCGCCCGGGCGACGTTTGAATCTGTCGGGTCGGACCGCCGAATCCCGCGGGATTTCGGGATCGAATCTGCGGGTGGAATCGGCACCTCGTCCCGCTGTCCGGTTCCCCCCCCCCCGTCGACTGCAACGGGTTTCCGAGGCCCGTCGGTCAGGCGCGGTTCGCTCCGCAATCCGCCGGCCGATCGGCACCGGGCGGGGCTCTACGGAAAGAGGGGACCCTCCCGCGTCGAGTGCCGGCGCACCGACCCCGCAGGCTGACCGGGAAGGTGAAGACTCACCCCGCTGAATGCCCGGCCCCGGCTACCCTCCGGCTCCGGGGCCATAACTTCGGGGAGGGAGGTCCGATCCCCGCGCGGTCGACGGCAGGCGGTAGGGCTCGGAGGGGCGCGGCCTGGTCCGCGAGTGCCCCGGCGCCGCCCCTCTGCCCGTCCGAGGGACAGTAGGAAATGGCCATACCGCTTTCCGGCCGATTGCCGCCGGACGTCCGGCCGCATTCCCTCGGTCGGCGCGGTCGGCGGTAGCCGGGGGCGAGGGGCATCGGGCGGTGGCGGAACCAGGCCGGCCCGACCGCTGGGGGCCGCCCGGGCGACGTTTGAATCTGTCGGGTCGGACCGCCGAATCCCGCGGGATTTCGGGATCGAATCTGCGGGTGGAATCGGCACCTCGTCCCGCTGTCCGGTTCCCCCCCGTCGACTGCAACGGGTTTCCGAGGCCCGTCGGTCAGGCGCGGTTCGCTCCGCAATCCGCCGGCCGATCGGCACCGGGCGGGGCTCTACGGAAAGAGGGGACCCTCCCGCGTCGAGTGCCGGCGCACCGACCCCGCAGGCTGACCGGGAAGGTGAAGACTCACCCCGCTGAATGCCCGGCCCCGGGAACCCTCCGGCGCCGGGGCCATAACTTCGGGGAGGAAGGTCCGAGCTCCGCGCGGTCGACGGCAGGTGAAAGGGGCCGGTGCGCCGCGGAAGGCGACAGCAGTCCCGTCAGGCTGCACCTCTGCTCGGGCGAACGGCGTCAGGAAAAGGGGAGAGCACTTCCCCACCGATAGCTCCGGAACGCCCGGACCCATTGGCCCGCGGCACCGGTGGCTGCTAGAGGGGCTCCGGCGCCGTCAGCCGGGGTACGTCCCAGGCCGGCCGGACGGCGGGCAGCCGGAGGCAACGGCCTGGAACGGAGCCAGACTTGAGTCGTTCCGTGCCGTGGGCAAAAAGGCAGGGCTGCGGGTCAGCGCAGTTTGGCAAACCTAGCCGCAAGTGCGGGAAGGGCGGAGGAGCACACGGACGCCGCCTTCCCAAACTGAGCCCAAAGTGCCCAGGCATGCCCCCTTGATCTCGCCTAATCAGTGAGCCCAAAATAATTTCAGAGTGTGGAAACCTGATCCAAAAAGGTCGAAAAGAACGGCCAGAGATCAAGTCCGAAAGGGGAAATCAGTAACAAGCAAGCAGAGTAATCATTAACCAAAAAGCGCAAAATTATGTTAAAAGTGTGAAATCATTAACCAAAAAGTCGAAAATAATGTCCAGAGACCAAGTCCGAAAGTACAAATAATTAACCAGTAAGCAGAGTCATCATTAACCAAAAATCGCAAAAGTAAGTAAAAAGTATGAAATCATTAACCAAAAATCGCAAAAGTAAGTAAAAAGTGTGAAATCATTAACCAAAAACTCGAAAATAATGTGCAGAGACTAAGTCCGAAAGGGCAAATGGTTAACCAGTAAGCAGAGTCATCATTAACCAAAAATCGCAAAAGTAAGTAAAAAGTGTGAAATCATTAACCAAAAATCGCAAAAGTAAGTAAAAAGTGTGAAATCATTAACCAAAAACTCGAAAATAATCTCCAGAGACTAAGTCCGAAAGGGCAAATGGTTAACCAGTAAGCAGAGTAATCATTAACCAAAAAGGGCAAAAGTAAGTAAAAAGTATGAAATCATTAACCAAAAAGCACAAAATTAAGTTAAAAGTGTGAAATCATTAACCAAAATGTCGAAAACAATGTCCAGAGACTAAGTCCGAAAGGGCAAATGGTTAACCAGTAAGCAGAGTAATCATTAACCAAAAGGCGCAAAAGTAAGTAAAAAGTATGAAATCATTAACCAAAAAGCGCAAAAATATGTTAAAAGTGTGAAATCATTAACCAAAAAGTCGAAAATAATGTGCAGAGACTAAGTCCGAAAGGGCAAATGGTTAACCAGTAAGCAGAGTAATCATTAACCAAAAGGCGCAAAAGTAAGTAAAAAGTATGAAATCAGTAACCAAAAAGCGCAAAAATATGTTAAAAGTGTGAAATCATTAACCAAAAACTCGAAAATAATGTGCAGAGACTAAGTCCGAAAGGGCAAATAATTAACCAGTAAGCAGAGTAATCATTAACCAAAAATCGCAAAAGTAAGTAAAAAGTGTGAAATCATTAACCAAAAACTCGAAAATAATGTCCAGAGACCAAGTCCGAAAGGGCAAATGGTTAACCAGTAAGCAGAGTAATCATTAACCAAAAAGGGCAAAAGTAAGTAAAAAGTATGAAATCATTAACCAAAAAGCACAAAATTAAGTTAAAAGTGTGAAATCATTAACCAAAAAGTCGAAAATAATCTCCAGAGACTAAGTGCGAAAGGGCAAATGGTTAACCAGTAAGCAGAGTCATCATTAACCAAAAATCGCAAAAGTAAGTAAAAAGTGTGAAATCATTAACCAAAAACCCGAAAATAATGTCCAGAGACTAAGTCCAAAAGGGCAAATGGTTAACCAGTAAGCAGAGTAATCATTAACCAAAAATCGCAAAAGTAAGTAAAAAGTGTGAAATCATTAACCAAAAACTCGAAAATAATCTCCAGAGACTAAGTCCGAAAGGGCAAATGGTTAACCAGTAAGCAGAGTAATCATTAACCAAAAATCGCAAAAGTAAGTAAAAAGTGTGAAATCATTAACCAAAAACCCGAAAATAATGTCCAGAGACTAAGTCCGAAAGGGCAAATGGTTAACCAGTAAGCAGAGTAATCATTAACCAAAAATCGCAAAAGTAAGTAAAAAGTGTGAAATCATTAACCAAAAACTCGAAAATAATGTCCAGAGACTAAGTCCGAAAGGGCAAATGGTTAACCAGTAAGCAGAGTAATCATTAACCAAAAGGCGCAAAAGTAAGTAAAAAGTATGAAATCAGTAACCAAAAAGCGCAAAAATATGTTAAAAGTGTGAAATCATTAACCAAAAACTCGAAAATAATGTGCAGAGACTAAGTCCGAAAGGGCAAATAATTAACCAGTAAGCAGAGTAATCATTAACCAAAAAGCGCAAAAATATGTTAAAAGTGTGAAATCATTAACCAAAAACTCGAAAATAATGTCCAGAGACTAAGTCCGAAAGGGCAAATGGTTAACCAGTAAGCAGAGTAATCAGTAACCAAAAAGGGCAAAAGTAAGTAAAAAGTGTGAAATCATTAACCAAAAACCCAAAAATAATGTCCAGAGACTAAGTCCGAAAGGGCAAATGGTTAACCAGTAAGCAGAGTAATCATTAACCAAAAATCGCAAAAGTAAGTAAAAAGTATGAAATCATTAACCAAAAAGCACAAAATTAAGTTAAAAGTGTGAAATCATTAACCAAAATGTCGAAAACAATGTCCAGAGACTAAGTCCGAAAGGGCAAATGGTTAACCAGTAAGCAGAGTAATCATTAACCAAAAATCGCAAAAGTAAGTAAAAAGTATGAAATCATTAACCAAAAAGCACAAAATTAAGTTAAAAGTGTGAAATCATTAACCAAAATGTCGAAAACAATGTCCAGAGACTAAGTCCGAAAGGGCAAATGGTTAACCAGTAAGCAGAGTAATCATTAACCAAAAATCGCAAAATTAAGTTAAAAGTGTGAAATCATTAACCAAAATGTCGAAAACAATGTCCAGAGACTAAGTCCGAAAGGGCAAATGGTTAACCAGTAAGCAGAGTAATCATTAACCAAAAATCGCAAAAGTAAGTAAAAAGTGTGAAATCATTAACCAAAAACTCGAAAATAATGTCCAGAGACTAAGTCCGAAAGGGCAAATGGTTAACCAGTAAGCAGAGTAATCATTAACCAAAAGGCGCAAAAGTAAGTAAAAAGTATGAAATCATTAACCAAAAAGCGCAAAAATATGTTAAAAGTGTGAAATCATTAACCAAAAAGTCGAAAATAATGTGCAGAGACTAAGTCCGAAAGGGCAAATGGTTAACCAGTAAGCAGAGTAATCATTAACCAAAAAGCGCAAAAATATGTTAAAAGTGTGAAATCATTAACCAAAAACTCGAAAATAATGTCCAGAGACTAAGTCCGAAAGGGCAAATAATTAACCAGTAAGCAGAGTAATCATTAACCAAAAAGCGCAAAAGTAAGTAAAAAGTGTGAAATCATTAACCAAAAAGTCGAAAATAATGCCCAGAGACTAAGTCCGAAAGGGCAAATGGTTAACCAGAAAATCCGTCGAATAATGTCCAGAGACTAAGTCCGAAAGGGCAAATGGTTAACCAGTGGAAGGGCGATCAAGCGGAAAAATTTGCCCCGGTTACCCGGGATGGAGTTCCAGAGGTCCGGCCAGAGTTGTCAAATTCGTCCCGCTGATCGGACGCTTGTCATTCGGGTGGCTGGGGGTTGGCGGGGTATCTGCACAGTAGTAGGAGGTGGCAAGTCGGGACTTGGACGTTTATTCCAAGAGTCCACCCGAGCCTCCAGGTCTGCAGAGACCGACCCTAGCTGCCGCCCAACCGACTTTTAAGCCTTTTTCGGATGGGGATTTTTTCCCATTTTCGTC
>NW_027141855.1:5000-12500 GCF_036365525.1 Heterodontus francisci | reverse complement strand
AGGGGCATCGGGCGGTGGCGGAACCAGGCCGGCCCGACCGCTGGGGGCCGCCCGGGCGACGTTTGAATCTGTCGGGTCGGACCGCCGAATCCCGCGGGATTTCGGGATCGAATCTGCGGGTGGAATCGGCACCTCGTCCCGCTGTCCGGTTCCCCCCCCCCCGTCGACTGCAACGGGTTTCCGAGGCCCGTCGGTCAGGCGCGGTTCGCTCCGCAATCCGCCGGCCGATCGGCACCGGGCGGGGCTCTACGGAAAGAGGGGACCCTCCCGCGTCGAGTGCCGGCGCACCGACCCCGCAGGCTGACCGGGAAGGTGAAGACTCACCCCGCTGAATGCCCGGCCCCGGCTACCCTCCGGCTCCGGGGCCATAACTTCGGGGAGGGAGGTCCGATCCCCGCGCGGTCGACGGCAGGCGGTAGGGCTCGGAGGGGCGCGGCCTGGTCCGCGAGTGCCCCGGCGCCGCCCCTCTGCCCGTCCGAGGGACAGTAGGAAATGGCCATACCGCTTTCCGGCCGATTGCCGCCGGACGTCCGGCCGCATTCCCTCGGTCGGCGCGGTCGGCGGTAGCCGGGGGCGAGGGGCATCGGGCGGTGGCGGAACCAGGCCGGCCCGACCGCTGGGGGCCGCCCGGGCGACGTTTGAATCTGTCGGGTCGGACCGCCGAATCCCGCGGGATTTCGGGATCGAATCTGCGGGTGGAATCGGCACCTCGTCCCGCTGTCCGGTTCCCCCCCGTCGACTGCAACGGGTTTCCGAGGCCCGTCGGTCAGGCGCGGTTCGCTCCGCAATCCGCCGGCCGATCGGCACCGGGCGGGGCTCTACGGAAAGAGGGGACCCTCCCGCGTCGAGTGCCGGCGCACCGACCCCGCAGGCTGACCGGGAAGGTGAAGACTCACCCCGCTGAATGCCCGGCCCCGGGAACCCTCCGGCGCCGGGGCCATAACTTCGGGGAGGAAGGTCCGAGCTCCGCGCGGTCGACGGCAGGTGAAAGGGGCCGGTGCGCCGCGGAAGGCGACAGCAGTCCCGTCAGGCTGCACCTCTGCTCGGGCGAACGGCGTCAGGAAAAGGGGAGAGCACTTCCCCACCGATAGCTCCGGAACGCCCGGACCCATTGGCCCGCGGCACCGGTGGCTGCTAGAGGGGCTCCGGCGCCGTCAGCCGGGGTACGTCCCAGGCCGGCCGGACGGCGGGCAGCCGGAGGCAACGGCCTGGAACGGAGCCAGACTTGAGTCGTTCCGTGCCGTGGGCAAAAAGGCAGGGCTGCGGGTCAGCGCAGTTTGGCAAACCTAGCCGCAAGTGCGGGAAGGGCGGAGGAGCACACGGACGCCGCCTTCCCAAACTGAGCCCAAAGTGCCCAGGCATGCCCCCTTGATCTCGCCTAATCAGTGAGCCCAAAATAATTTCAGAGTGTGGAAACCTGATCCAAAAAGGTCGAAAAGAACGGCCAGAGATCAAGTCCGAAAGGGGAAATCAGTAACAAGCAAGCAGAGTAATCATTAACCAAAAAGCGCAAAATTATGTTAAAAGTGTGAAATCATTAACCAAAAAGTCGAAAATAATGTCCAGAGACCAAGTCCGAAAGTACAAATAATTAACCAGTAAGCAGAGTCATCATTAACCAAAAATCGCAAAAGTAAGTAAAAAGTATGAAATCATTAACCAAAAATCGCAAAAGTAAGTAAAAAGTGTGAAATCATTAACCAAAAACTCGAAAATAATGTGCAGAGACTAAGTCCGAAAGGGCAAATGGTTAACCAGTAAGCAGAGTCATCATTAACCAAAAATCGCAAAAGTAAGTAAAAAGTGTGAAATCA
Organism: Heterodontus francisci; assembly: GCF_036365525.1. Taxonomy (NCBI): domain Eukaryota; kingdom Metazoa; phylum Chordata; class Chondrichthyes; order Heterodontiformes; family Heterodontidae; genus Heterodontus; species Heterodontus francisci. The sequence continues at coordinate 10,686 of NW_027141855.1, read as the reverse complement.
TTAACCAAAAATCGCAAAAGTAAGTAAAAAGTGTGAAATCATTAACCAAAAACTCGAAAATAATCTCCAGAGACTAAGTCCGAAAGGGCAAATGGTTAACCAGTAAGCAGAGTAATCATTAACCAAAAAGGGCAAAAGTAAGTAAAAAGTATGAAATCATTAACCAAAAAGCACAAAATTAAGTTAAAAGTGTGAAATCATTAACCAAAATGTCGAAAACAATGTCCAGAGACTAAGTCCGAAAGGGCAAATGGTTAACCAGTAAGCAGAGTAATCATTAACCAAAAGGCGCAAAAGTAAGTAAAAAGTATGAAATCATTAACCAAAAAGCGCAAAAATATGTTAAAAGTGTGAAATCATTAACCAAAAAGTCGAAAATAATGTGCAGAGACTAAGTCCGAAAGGGCAAATGGTTAACCAGTAAGCAGAGTAATCATTAACCAAAAGGCGCAAAAGTAAGTAAAAAGTATGAAATCAGTAACCAAAAAGCGCAAAAATATGTTAAAAGTGTGAAATCATTAACCAAAAACTCGAAAATAATGTGCAGAGACTAAGTCCGAAAGGGCAAATAATTAACCAGTAAGCAGAGTAATCATTAACCAAAAATCGCAAAAGTAAGTAAAAAGTGTGAAATCATTAACCAAAAACTCGAAAATAATGTCCAGAGACCAAGTCCGAAAGGGCAAATGGTTAACCAGTAAGCAGAGTAATCATTAACCAAAAAGGGCAAAAGTAAGTAAAAAGTATGAAATCATTAACCAAAAAGCACAAAATTAAGTTAAAAGTGTGAAATCATTAACCAAAAAGTCGAAAATAATCTCCAGAGACTAAGTGCGAAAGGGCAAATGGTTAACCAGTAAGCAGAGTCATCATTAACCAAAAATCGCAAAAGTAAGTAAAAAGTGTGAAATCATTAACCAAAAACCCGAAAATAATGTCCAGAGACTAAGTCCAAAAGGGCAAATGGTTAACCAGTAAGCAGAGTAATCATTAACCAAAAATCGCAAAAGTAAGTAAAAAGTGTGAAATCATTAACCAAAAACTCGAAAATAATCTCCAGAGACTAAGTCCGAAAGGGCAAATGGTTAACCAGTAAGCAGAGTAATCATTAACCAAAAATCGCAAAAGTAAGTAAAAAGTGTGAAATCATTAACCAAAAACCCGAAAATAATGTCCAGAGACTAAGTCCGAAAGGGCAAATGGTTAACCAGTAAGCAGAGTAATCATTAACCAAAAATCGCAAAAGTAAGTAAAAAGTGTGAAATCATTAACCAAAAACTCGAAAATAATGTCCAGAGACTAAGTCCGAAAGGGCAAATGGTTAACCAGTAAGCAGAGTAATCATTAACCAAAAGGCGCAAAAGTAAGTAAAAAGTATGAAATCAGTAACCAAAAAGCGCAAAAATATGTTAAAAGTGTGAAATCATTAACCAAAAACTCGAAAATAATGTGCAGAGACTAAGTCCGAAAGGGCAAATAATTAACCAGTAAGCAGAGTAATCATTAACCAAAAAGCGCAAAAATATGTTAAAAGTGTGAAATCATTAACCAAAAACTCGAAAATAATGTCCAGAGACTAAGTCCGAAAGGGCAAATGGTTAACCAGTAAGCAGAGTAATCAGTAACCAAAAAGGGCAAAAGTAAGTAAAAAGTGTGAAATCATTAACCAAAAACCCAAAAATAATGTCCAGAGACTAAGTCCGAAAGGGCAAATGGTTAACCAGTAAGCAGAGTAATCATTAACCAAAAATCGCAAAAGTAAGTAAAAAGTATGAAATCATTAACCAAAAAGCACAAAATTAAGTTAAAAGTGTGAAATCATTAACCAAAATGTCGAAAACAATGTCCAGAGACTAAGTCCGAAAGGGCAAATAATTAACCAGTAAGCAGAGTAATCATTAACCAAAAATCGCAAAAGTAAGTAAAAAGTGTGAAATCATTAACCAAAAACTCGAAAATAATGTCCAGAGACCAAGTCCGAAAGGGCAAATGGTTAACCAGTAAGCAGAGTAATCATTAACCAAAAAGGGCAAAAGTAAGTAAAAAGTATGAAATCATTAACCAAAAAGCACAAAATTAAGTTAAAAGTGTGAAATCATTAACCAAAAAGTCGAAAATAATCTCCAGAGACTAAGTGCGAAAGGGCAAATGGTTAACCAGTAAGCAGAGTCATCATTAACCAAAAATCGCAAAAGTAAGTAAAAAGTGTGAAATCATTAACCAAAAACCCGAAAATAATGTCCAGAGACTAAGTCCAAAAGGGCAAATGGTTAACCAGTAAGCAGAGTAATCATTAACCAAAAATCGCAAAAGTAAGTAAAAAGTGTGAAATCATTAACCAAAAACTCGAAAATAATCTCCAGAGACTAAGTCCGAAAGGGCAAATGGTTAACCAGTAAGCAGAGTAATCATTAACCAAAAATCGCAAAAGTAAGTAAAAAGTGTGAAATCATTAACCAAAAACCCGAAAATAATGTCCAGAGACTAAGTCCGAAAGGGCAAATGGTTAACCAGTAAGCAGAGTAATCATTAACCAAAAATCGCAAAAGTAAGTAAAAAGTGTGAAATCATTAACCAAAAACTCGAAAATAATGTCCAGAGACTAAGTCCGAAAGGGCAAATGGTTAACCAGTAAGCAGAGTAATCATTAACCAAAAGGCGCAAAAGTAAGTAAAAAGTATGAAATCAGTAACCAAAAAGCGCAAAAATATGTTAAAAGTGTGAAATCATTAACCAAAAACTCGAAAATAATGTGCAGAGACTAAGTCCGAAAGGGCAAATAATTAACCAGTAAGCAGAGTAATCATTAACCAAAAAGCGCAAAAATATGTTAAAAGTGTGAAATCATTAACCAAAAACTCGAAAATAATGTCCAGAGACTAAGTCCGAAAGGGCAAATGGTTAACCAGTAAGCAGAGTAATCAGTAACCAAAAAGGGCAAAAGTAAGTAAAAAGTGTGAAATCATTAACCAAAAACCCAAAAATAATGTCCAGAGACTAAGTCCGAAAGGGCAAATGGTTAACCAGTAAGCAGAGTAATCATTAACCAAAAATCGCAAAAGTAAGTAAAAAGTATGAAATCATTAACCAAAAAGCACAAAATTAAGTTAAAAGTGTGAAATCATTAACCAAAATGTCGAAAACAATGTCCAGAGACTAAGTCCGAAAGGGCAAATGGTTAACCAGTAAGCAGAGTAATCATTAACCAAAAATCGCAAAATTAAGTTTAAAAGTGTGAAATCATTAACCAAAATGTCGAAAACAATGTCCAGAGACTAAGTCCGAAAGGGCAAATGGTTAACCAGTAAGCAGAGTAATCATTAACCAAAAATCGCAAAAGTAAGTAAAAAGTGTGAAATCATTAACCAAAAACTCGAAAATAATGTCCAGAGACTAAGTCCGAAAGGGCAAATGGTTAACCAGTAAGCAGAGTAATCATTAACCAAAAGGCGCAAAAGTAAGTAAAAAGTATGAAATCATTAACCAAAAAGCGCAAAAATATGTTAAAAGTGTGAAATCATTAACCAAAAAGTCGAAAATAATGTGCAGAGACTAAGTCCGAAAGGGCAAATGGTTAACCAGTAAGCAGAGTAATCATTAACCAAAAAGCGCAAAAATATGTTAAAAGTGTGAAATCATTAACCAAAAACTCGAAAATAATGTCCAGAGACTAAGTCCGAAAGGGCAAATAATTAACCAGTAAGCAGAGTAATCATTAACCAAAAAGCGCAAAAGTAAGTAAAAAGTGTGAAATCATTAACCAAAAAGTCGAAAATAATGCCCAGAGACTAAGTCCGAAAGGGCAAATGGTTAACCAGAAAATCCGTCGAATAATGTCCAGAGACTAAGTCCGAAAGGGCAAATGGTTAACCAGTGGAAGGGCGATCAAGCGGAAAAATTTGCCCCGGTTACCCGGGATGGAGTTCCAGAGGTCCGGCCAGAGTTGTCAAATTCGTCCCGCTGATCGGACGCTTGTCATTCGGGTGGCTGGGGGTTGGCGGGGTATCTGCACAGTAGTAGGAGGTGGCAAGTCGGGACTTGGACGTTTATTCCAAGAGTCCACCCGAGCCTCCAGGTCTGCAGAGACCGACCCTAGCTGCCGCCCAACCGACTTTTAAGCCTTTTTCGGATGGGGATTTTTTCCCATTTTCGTCCATTTTTCGGGTTTTCTGTCGGGCTTAATAGGCGGCAGCCTGACCCCCGGCCGAGGCGGGGGGCGCACTCTCCCTTGCGTAAGGGTCCGGATTTGCCCCGGAAAGTGCCCCCGACGGCCTCCCGACCCGGGTTGCCTGCAGGGCGGGGGGGAAAGGGTAGTCCCAGCCGCAGGAAATCATTAACCAAAAGACTTAGCCGTCGGGGCAGAGGCTAAGACCCGGGCTGGTGAAATCATTAACCAAAAGGAATGCACCCTTTTCCGAAAGTGCAGGCCGAAATAAGGCGAGCCTTGGGCCGGGAAGGCCAAAACCCCCAACTCATGGAAGTGTATGGGGTCGGACTCGGCGACTTTCCCGGGCCCCGAGTTGACCTTTCCCCACGGGGGCGGTCAAGTTGCTCCCGCCAAGAGGGCACGTTGCATTTGCTGCCGCTCTAGTCCCCGGGCTAGTTAATCAGTTGCCGTCGGAAGTCCCGATGCCGAAATGAAAAATGGCCGTTGCGGCGATTTGGCGCCTCATTTTCGGAAGGACTACCGGCAGGCAACCCGCCGAATTGACACTTGCGATTCGGGTGGCTGGGGGTTGGCGGGGTACCCGGAGATTTTCGGGAACTCGATTTTCAGAACTTTTGCTGGCAGCGGTTGCACTTGCAAAGTGGCCGAAGAAGTGCTCCCTCAAGGAAGGACCTTCTTTTGAAATAAAAGACCTTCCGAAGAGTGCCTGGAAGTCATTTATGAGCATTTAAGGGTAAATCTGGCGGACTTTCCATGCTCTGTTGCCGGCTCTGAAATATCGCACAGTTGGGTCTAGGCCGGTAGACTGGCTGTGAAAACAGACAAAGTGTTTTGGCGAGCGAGAGAAAACAAGGCCTTGGAACAGATTGGGGGGTGCGGAGGCACACCACACCCACAGGAAAAGAATTAATGAAAAAAAAACCAAAGTCTATGACATGTCTGTTGGTACAGTGAGAAAAGCAAAGAAGGGAGGCTGCGATGGCAGAGCAAAGCCGACCTTCATACAGATATACATGTCAAAGAAAGAAACTATGCCCGCAAAAGACTTGGTGCGAAATAACAAGGCTCCTTGTGAACGGTTATCTTTGTCTGTCAGGCGCAGATTGTGGCGGCGTCGCCTGGTTTCCTTGGGTTGCACTACATGTATGTCCTATTCTCAAACGAAAAGTGCGTGCCCAGAATTTTGTCCAAGTTAGGCGACGCACGCCGGCTGGCATCACCTCTCCGTGCGAGCGCCGAAAGCTTTGGTCGACCTGTTTGGCTACGCTGGTCGCGGTTGCTCCTTACAGTCATGGGGACGGAAAACCGATGCGAGTTGACCAGGCGACGTCAACCAAGTTGCATGCTTTCTCCCCCCCCCCCCGCCGCCGCCAACCCCACACTGTGTGAAAGGAAAAAAAAAGTGCGTGCCCAGGTCACTCGATCGATACGGCGAGGACTGTCCGACGTTGGAGGGCCCAGGCGGGCTAGCATTTATTTGCTGGTGTTTCAGGCTCAGCGGTTACCTCCCGTTTCTGT
>NW_027141854.1:45000-48349 GCF_036365525.1 Heterodontus francisci | reverse complement strand
CCGCCTTCCCAAACTGAGCCCAAAGTGCCCAGGCATGCCCCCTTGATCTCGCCTAATCAGTGAGCCCAAAATAATTTCAGAGTGTGGAAACCTTATCCAAAAAGGTCGAAAAGAACGGCCAGAGATCAAGTCCGAAAGGGGAAATCAGTAACAAGCAAGCAGAGTAATCATTAACCAAAAAGCGCAAAATTATGTTAAAAGTGTGAAATCATTAACCAAAAACTCGAAAATAATGTCCAGAGACCAAGTCCGAAAGGGCAAATGGTTAACCAGTAAGCAGAGTAATCATTAACCAAAAATCGCAAAAGTAAGTAAAAAGTATGAAATCATTAACCAAAAATCGCAAAAGTAAGTAAAAAGTGTGAAATCATTAACCAAAAACTCGAAAATAATGTGCAGAGACTAAGTCCGAAAGGGCAAATGGTTAACCAGTAAGCAGAGTCATCATTAACCAAAAATCGCAAAAGTAAGTAAAAAGTGTGAAATCATTAACCAAAAATCGCAAAAGTAAGTAAAAAGTGTGAAATCATTAACCAAAAACTCGAAAATAATCTCCAGAGACTAAGTCCGAAAGGGCAAATGGTTAACCAGTAAGCAGAGTAATCATTAACCAAAAATCGCAAAAGTAAGTAAAAAGTGTGAAATCATTAACCAAAAATCGCAAAAGTAAGTAAAAAGTGTGAAATCATTAACCAAAAACTCGAAAATAATGTCCAGAGACTAAGTCCAAAAGGGCAAATGGTTAACCAGTAAGCAGAGTAATCATTAACCAAAAAGCGCAAAAATATGTTAAAAGTGTGAAATCATTAACCAAAAACTCGAAAATAATGTGCAGAGACTAAGTCCGAAAGGGCAAATGGTTAACCAGTAAGCAGAGTAATCATTAACCAAAAATCGCAAAAGTAAGTAAAAAGTGTGAAATCATTAACCAAAAACTCGAAAATAATCTCCAGAGACTAAGTCCGAAAGGGCAAATGGTTAACCAGTAAGCAGAGTAATCATTAACCAAAAATCGCAAAAGTAAGTAAAAAGTGTGAAATCATTAACCAAAAACTCGAAAATAATGTCCAGAGACCAAGTCCGAAAGGGCAAATGGTTAACCAGTAAGCAGAGTAATCATTAACCAAAAATCGCAAAAGTAAGTAAAAAGTGTGAAATCATTAACCAAAAATCGCAAAAGTAAGTAAAAAGTGTGAAATCATTAACCAAAAACTCGAAAATAATCTCCAGAGACTAAGTCCGAAAGGGCAAATGGTTAACCAGTAAGCAGAGTAATCATTAACCAAAAATCGCAAAAGTAAGTAAAAAGTGTGAAATCATTAACCAAAAATCGCAAAAGTAAGTAAAAAGTGTGAAATCATTAACCAAAAAGTCGAAAATAATGTCCAGAGACTAAGTCCGAAAGGGCAAATGGTTAACCAGTAAGCAGAGTAATCATTAACCAAAAAGCGCAAAAATATGTTAAAAGTGTGAAATCATTAACCAAAAACTCGAAAATAATGTCCAGAGACTAAGTCCGAAAGGGCAAATGGTTAACCAGTAAGCAGAGTAATCATTAACCAAAAAGGGCAAAAGTAAGTAAAAAGTATGAAATCATTAACCAAAAAGTCGAAAATAATGCCCAGAGACTAAGTCCGAAAGGGCAAATGGTTAACCAGAAAATCCGTCGAATAATGTCCAGAGACTAAGTCCGAAAGGGCAAATGGTTAACCAGTGGAAGGGCGATCAAGCGGAAAAATTTGCCCCGGTTACCCGGGATGGAGTTCCAGAGGTCCGGCCAGAGTTGTCAAATTCGTCCCGCTGATCGGACGCTTGTCATTCGGGTGGCTGGGGGTTGGCGGGGTATCTGCACAGTAGTAGGAGGTGGCAAGTCGGGACTTGGACGTTTATTCCAAGAGTCCACCCGAGCCTCCAGGTCTGCAGAGACCGACCCTAGCTGCCGCCCAACCGACTTTTAAGCCTTTTTCGGATGGGGATTTTTTCCCATTTTCGTCCATTTTTCGGGTTTTCTGTCGGGCTTAATAGGCGGCAGCCTGACCCCCGGCCGAGGCGGGGGGCGCACTCTCCCTTGCGTAAGGGTCCGGATTTGCCCCGGAAAGTGCCCCCGACGGCCTCCCGACCCGGGTGCCTGCAGGGCGGGGGAAAGGGTAGTCCCAGCCGCAGGAAATCATTAACCAAAAGACTTAGCCGTCGGGGCAGAGGCTAAGACCCGGGCTGGTGAAATCATTAACCAAAAGGAATGCACCCTTTTCCGAAAGTGCAGGCCGAAATAAGGCGAGCCTTGGGCCGGGAAGGCCAAAACCCCCAACTCATGGAAGTGTATGGGGTCGGACTCGGCGACTTTCCCGGGCCCCGAGTTGACCTTTCCCCACGGGGGCGGTCAAGTTGCTCCCGCCAAGAGGGCACGTTGCATTTGCTGCCGCTCTAGTCCCCGGGCTAGTTAATCAGTTGCCGTCGGAAGTCCCGATGCCGAAATGAAAAATGGCCGTTGCGGCGATTTGGCGCCTCATTTTCGGAAGGACTACCGGCAGGCAACCCGCCGAATTGACACTTGCGATTCGGGTGGCTGGGGGTTGGCGGGGTACCCGGAGATTTTCGGGAACTCGATTTTCAGAACTTTTGCTGGCAGCGGTTGCACTTGCAAAGTGGCCGAAGAAGTGCTCCCTCAAGGAAGGACCTTCTTTTGAAATAAAAGACCTTCCGAAGAGTGCCTGGAAGTCATTTATGAGCATTTAAGGGTAAATCTGGCGGACTTTCCATGCTCTGTTGCCGGCTCTGAAATATCGCACAGTTGGGTCTAGGCCGGTAGACTGGCTGTGAAAACAGACAAAGTGTTTTGGCGAGCGAGAGAAAACAAGGCCTTGGAACAGATTGGGGGGTGCGGAGGCACACCACACCCACAGGAAAAGAATTAATAAAAAAAAAACCAAAGTCTATGACATGTCTGTTGGTACAGTGAGAAAAGCAAAGAAGGGAGGCTGCGATGGCAGAGCAAAGCCGACCTTCATACAGATATACATGTCAAAGAAAGAAACTATGCCCGCAAAAGACTTGGTGCGAAATAACAAGGCTCCTTGTGAACGGTTATCTTTGTCTGTCAGGCGCAGATTGTGGCGGCGTCGCCTGGTTTCCTTGGGTTGCACTACATGTATGTCCTAGTCTCAAACGAAAAGTGCGTGCCCAGAATTTTGTCCAAGTTAGGCGACGCACGCCGGCTGGCATCACCTCTCCGTGCGAGCGCCGAAAGCTTTGGTCGACCTGTTTGGCTACGCTGGTCGCGGTTGCTCCTTACAGTGATGGGGACGGAAAACCGATGCGAGTTGACCAGGCGACGTCAACCAAGTTGCAT
>NW_027141854.1:25000-32500 GCF_036365525.1 Heterodontus francisci | reverse complement strand
CAGAGACCAAGTCCGAAAGGGCAAATGGTTAACCAGTAAGCAGAGTAATCATTAACCAAAAATCGCAAAAGTAAGTAAAAAGTATGAAATCATTAACCAAAAATCGCAAAAGTAAGTAAAAAGTGTGAAATCATTAACCAAAAACTCGAAAATAATGTGCAGAGACTAAGTCCGAAAGGGCAAATGGTTAACCAGTAAGCAGAGTCATCATTAACCAAAAATCGCAAAAGTAAGTAAAAAGTGTGAAATCATTAACCAAAAATCGCAAAAGTAAGTAAAAAGTGTGAAATCATTAACCAAAAACTCGAAAATAATCTCCAGAGACTAAGTCCGAAAGGGCAAATGGTTAACCAGTAAGCAGAGTAATCATTAACCAAAAATCGCAAAAGTAAGTAAAAAGTGTGAAATCATTAACCAAAAATCGCAAAAGTAAGTAAAAAGTGTGAAATCATTAACCAAAAACTCGAAAATAATGTCCAGAGACTAAGTCCAAAAGGGCAAATGGTTAACCAGTAAGCAGAGTAATCATTAACCAAAAAGCGCAAAAATATGTTAAAAGTGTGAAATCATTAACCAAAAACTCGAAAATAATGTGCAGAGACTAAGTCCGAAAGGGCAAATGGTTAACCAGTAAGCAGAGTAATCATTAACCAAAAATCGCAAAAGTAAGTAAAAAGTGTGAAATCATTAACCAAAAACTCGAAAATAATCTCCAGAGACTAAGTCCGAAAGGGCAAATGGTTAACCAGTAAGCAGAGTAATCATTAACCAAAAATCGCAAAAGTAAGTAAAAAGTGTGAAATCATTAACCAAAAACTCGAAAATAATGTCCAGAGACCAAGTCCGAAAGGGCAAATGGTTAACCAGTAAGCAGAGTAATCATTAACCAAAAATCGCAAAAGTAAGTAAAAAGTGTGAAATCATTAACCAAAAATCGCAAAAGTAAGTAAAAAGTGTGAAATCATTAACCAAAAACTCGAAAATAATCTCCAGAGACTAAGTCCGAAAGGGCAAATGGTTAACCAGTAAGCAGAGTAATCATTAACCAAAAATCGCAAAAGTAAGTAAAAAGTGTGAAATCATTAACCAAAAATCGCAAAAGTAAGTAAAAAGTGTGAAATCATTAACCAAAAAGTCGAAAATAATCTCCAGAGACTAAGTCCAAAAGGGCAAATGGTTAACCAGTAAGCAGAGTAATCATTAACCAAAAATCGCAAAAGTAAGTAAAAAGTGTGAAATCATTAACCAAAAACTCGAAAATAATGTCCAGAGACTAAGTCCGAAAGGGCAAATGGTTAACCAGTAAGCAGAGTAATCATTAACCAAAAGGCGCAAAAGTAAGTAAAAAGTATGAAATCAGTAACCAAAAAGCGCAAAAATATGTTAAAAGTGTGAAATCATTAACCAAAAAGTCGAAAATAATCTCCAGAGACTAAGTCCGAAAGGGCAAATGGTTAACCAGTAAGCAGAGTAATCATTAACCAAAAATCGCAAAAATATGTTAAAAGTGTGAAATCATTAACCAAAAACTCGAAAATAATGTGCAGAGACTAAGTCCGAAAGGGCAAATGGTTAACCAGTAAGCAGAGTAATCATTAACCAAAAAGGGCAAAAGTAAGTAAAAAGTATGAAATCATTAACCAAAAAGCACAAAATTAAGTTAAAAGTGTGAAATCATTAACCAAAAAGTCGAAAATAATGTCCAGAGACCAAGTCCGAAAGGGCAAATGGTTAACCAGTAAGCAGAGTAATCATTAACCAAAAATCGCAAAAGTAAGTAAAAAGTATGAAATCATTAACCAAAAAGGGCAAAAGTAAGTAAAAAGTATGAAATCATTAACCAAAAATCGCAAAAGTAAGTAAAAAGTATGAAATCATTAACCAAAAATCGCAAAAGTAAGTAAAAAGTATGAAATCATTAACCAAAAAGCACAAAATTAAGTTAAAAGTGTGAAATCATTAACCAAAATGTCGAAAACAATGTCCAGAGACTAAGTCCGAAAGGGCAAATGGTTAACCAGTAAGCAGAGTAATCATTAACCAAAAATCGCAAAAGTAAGTAAAAAGTGTGAAATCATTAACCAAAAACCCGAAAATAATGTCCAGAGACTAAGTCCGAAAGGGCAAATGGTTAACCAGTAAGCAGAGTAATCATTAACCAAAAATCGCAAAAGTAAGTAAAAAGTGTGAAATCATTAACCAAAAACTCGAAAATAATGTCCAGAGACTAAGTCCGAAAGGGCAAATGGTTAACCAGTAAGCAGAGTAATCATTAACCAAAAGGCGCAAAAGTAAGTAAAAAGTATGAAATCAGTAACCAAAAAGCGCAAAAATATGTTAAAAGTGTGAAATCATTAACCAAAAACTCGAAAATAATGTGCAGAGACTAAGTCCGAAAGGGCAAATAATTAACCAGTAAGCAGAGTAATCATTAACCAAAAAGCGCAAAAATATGTTAAAAGTGTGAAATCATTAACCAAAAACTCGAAAATAATGTCCAGAGACTAAGTTCGAAAGGGCAAATGGTTAACCAGTAAGCAGAGTAATCATTAACCAAAAATCGCAAAAGTAAGTAAAAAGTGTGAAATCATTAACCAAAAAGCACAAAATTAAGTTAAAAGTGTGAAATCATTAACCAAAAAGTCGAAAATAATCTCCAGAGACTAAGTCCGAAAGGGCAAATGGTTAACCAGTAAGCAGAGTAATCATTAACCAAAAAGCGCAAAAATATGTTAAAAGTGTGAAATCATTAACCAAAAACTCGAAAATAATGTGCAGAGACTAAGTCCGAAAGGGCAAATAATTAACCAGTAAGCAGAGTAATCATTAACCAAAAAGCGCAAAAATATGTAAAAAGTGTGAAATCAGTAACCAAAAAGCGCAAAAGTAAGTAAAAAGTGTGAAATCATTAACCAAAAACTCGAAAATAATCTCCAGAGACTAAGTCCGAAAGGGCAAATGGTTAACCAGTAAGCAGAGTAATCATTAACCAAAAATCGCAAAAGTAAGTAAAAAGTGTGAAATCATTAACCAAAAACTCGAAAATAATGTCCAGAGACCAAGTCCGAAAGGGCAAATGGTTAACCAGTAAGCAGAGTAATCATTAACCAAAAATCGCAAAAGTAAGTAAAAAGTGTGAAATCATTAACCAAAAATCGCAAAAGTAAGTAAAAAGTGTGAAATCATTAACCAAAAACTCGAAAATAATCTCCAGAGACTAAGTCCGAAAGGGCAAATGGTTAACCAGTAAGCAGAGTAATCATTAACCAAAAATCGCAAAAGTAAGTAAAAAGTGTGAAATCATTAACCAAAAATCGCAAAAGTAAGTAAAAAGTGTGAAATCATTAACCAAAAACTCGAAAATAATGTCCAGAGACTAAGTCCAAAAGGGCAAATGGTTAACCAGTAAGCAGAGTAATCATTAACCAAAAAGCGCAAAAATATGTTAAAAGTGTGAAATCATTAACCAAAAACTCGAAAATAATGTGCAGAGACTAAGTCCGAAAGGGCAAATGGTTAACCAGTAAGCAGAGTAATCATTAACCAAAAATCGCAAAAATATGTTAAAGTGTGAAATCATTAACCAAAAACTCGAAAATAATGTCCAGAGACTAAGACCGAAAGGGCAAATGGTTAACCAGTAAGCAGAGTAATCATTAACCAAAAGGCGCAAAAGTAAGTAAAAAGTATGAAATCATTAACCAAAAAGCACAAAATTAAGTTAAAAGTGTGAAATCATTAACCAAAATGTCGAAAACAATGTCCAGAGACTAAGTCCGAAAGGGCAAATGGTTAACCAGTAAGCAGAGTAATCATTAACCAAAAATCGCAAAAGTAAGTAAAAAGTGTGAAATCATTAACCAAAAACTCGAAAATAATGTCCAGAGACCAAGTCCGAAAGGGCAAATGGTTAACCAGTAAGCAGAGTAATCATTAACCAAAAATCGCAAAAGTAAGTAAAAAGTGTGAAATCATTAACCAAAAATCGCAAAAGTAAGTAAAAAGTGTGAAATCATTAACCAAAAACTCGAAAATAATCTCCAGAGACTAAGTCCGAAAGGGCAAATGGTTAACCAGTAAGCAGAGTAATCATTAACCAAAAATCGCAAAAGTAAGTAAAAAGTGTGAAATCATTAACCAAAAATCGCAAAAGTAAGTAAAAAGTGTGAAATCATTAACCAAAAACTCGAAAATAATGTCCAGAGACTAAGTCCAAAAGGGCAAATGGTTAACCAGTAAGCAGAGTAATCATTAACCAAAAAGCGCAAAAATATGTTAAAAGTGTGAAATCATTAACCAAAAACTCGAAAATAATGTGCAGAGACTAAGTCCGAAAGGGCAAATGGTTAACCAGTAAGCAGAGTAATCATTAACCAAAAATCGCAAAAATATGTTAAAGTGTGAAATCATTAACCAAAAACTCGAAAATAATGTCCAGAGACTAAGACCGAAAGGGCAAATGGTTAACCAGTAAGCAGAGTAATCATTAACCAAAAGGCGCAAAAGTAAGTAAAAAGTATGAAATCATTAACCAAAAAGCACAAAATTAAGTTAAAAGTGTGAAATCAGTAACCAAAATGTCGAAAACAATGTCCAGAGACTAAGTCCGAAAGGGCAAATGGTTAACCAGTAAGCAGAGTAATCATTAACCAAAAATCGCAAAAGTAAGTAAAAAGTGTGAAATCATTAACCAAAAACTCGAAAATAATGTGCAGTGACTAAGTCCGAAAGGGCAAATGGTTAACCAGTAAGCAGAGTAATCATTAACCAAAAAGGGCAAAAGTAAGTAAAAAGTATGAAATCATTAACCAAAAAGCACAAAATTAAGTTAAAAGTGTGAAATCATTAACCAAAAAGTCGAAAATAATGTCCAGAGACCAAGTCCGAAAGGGCAAATGGTTAACCAGTAAGCAGAGTAATCATTAACCAAAAATCGCAAAAGTAAGTAAAAAGTATGAAATCATTAACCAAAAAGGGCAAAAGTAAGTAAAAAGTATGAAATCATTAACCAAAAATCGCAAAAGTAAGTAAAAAGTATGAAATCATTAACCAAAAATCGCAAAAGTAAGTAAAAAGTATGAAATCATTAACCAAAAAGCACAAAATTAAGTTAAAAGTGTGAAATCATTAACCAAAATGTCGAAAACAATGTCCAGAGACTAAGTCCGAAAGGGCAAATGGTTAACCAGTAAGCAGAGTAATCATTAACCAAAAATCGCAAAAGTAAGTAAAAAGTGTGAAATCATTAACCAAAAACCCGAAAATAATGTCCAGAGACTAAGTCCGAAAGGGCAAATGGTTAACCAGTAAGCAGAGTAATCATTAACCAAAAATCGCAAAAGTAAGTAAAAAGTGTGAAATCATTAACCAAAAACTCGAAAATAATGTCCAGAGACTAAGTCCGAAAGGGCAAATGGTTAACCAGTAAGCAGAGTAATCATTAACCAAAAGGCGCAAAAGTAAGTAAAAAGTATGAAATCAGTAACCAAAAAGCGCAAAAATATGTTAAAAGTGTGAAATCATTAACCAAAAACTCGAAAATAATGTGCAGAGACTAAGTCCGAAAGGGCAAATAATTAACCAGTAAGCAGAGTAATCATTAACCAAAAAGCGCAAAAATATGTTAAAAGTGTGAAATCATTAACCAAAAACTCGAAAATAATGTGCAGAGACTAAGTCCGAAAGGGCAAATGGTTAACCAGTAAGCAGAGTAATCATTAACCAAAAAGGGCAAAAGTAAGTAAAAAGTATGAAATCATTAACCAAAAAGCACAAAATTAAGTTAAAAGTGTGAAATCATTAACCAAAAAGTCGAAAATAATGTCCAGAGACCAAGTCCGAAAGGGCAAATGGTTAACCAGTAAGCAGAGTAATCATTAACCAAAAATCGCAAAAGTAAGTAAAAAGTATGAAATCATTAACCAAAAAGGGCAAAAGTAAGTAAAAAGTATGAAATCATTAACCAAAAATCGCAAAAGTAAGTAAAAAGTATGAAATCATTAACCAAAAATCGCAAAAGTAAGTAAAAAGTATGAAATCATTAACCAAAAAGCACAAAATTAAGTTAAAAGTGTGAAATCATTAACCAAAATGTCGAAAACAATGTCCAGAGACTAAGTCCGAAAGGGCAAATGGTTAACCAGTAAGCAGAGTAATCATTAACCAAAAATCGCAAAAGTAAGTAAAAAGTGTGAAATCATTAACCAAAAACCCGAAAATAATGTCCAGAGACTAAGTCCGAAAGGGCAAATGGTTAACCAGTAAGCAGAGTAATCATTAACCAAAAAGCGCAAAAATATGTTAAAAGTGTGAAATCATTAACCAAAAATCGCAAAAGTAAGTAAAAAGTGTGAAATCATTAACCAAAAAGTCGAAAATAATGTCCAGAGACTAAGTCCGAAAGGGCAAATGGTTAACCAGTAAGCAGAGTAATCATTAACCAAAAAGCGCAAAAATATGTTAAAAGTGTGAAATCATTAACCAAAAACTCGAAAATAATGTCCAGAGACTAAGTCCGAAAGGGCAAATGGTTAACCAGTAAGCAGAGTAATCATTAACCAAAAAGGGCAAAAGTAAGTAAAAAGTATGAAATCATTAACCAAAAAGTCGAAAATAATGCCCAGAGACTAAGTCCGAAAGGGCAAATGGTTAACCAGAAAATCCGTCGAATAATGTCCAGAGACTAAGTCCGAAAGGGCAAATGGTTAACCAGTGGAAGGGCGATCAAGCGGAAAAATTTGCCCCGGTTACCCGGGATGGAGTTCCAGAGGTCCGGCCAGAGTTGTCAAATTCGTCCCGCTGATCGGACGCTTGTCATTCGGGTGGCTGGGGGTTGGCGGGGTATCTGCACAGTAGTAGGAGGTGGCAAGTCGGGACTTGGACGTTTATTCCAAGAGTCCACCCGAGCCTCCAGGTCTGCAGAGACCGACCCTAGCTGCCGCCCAACCGACTTTTAAGCCTTTTTCGGATTGGGGATTTTTTCCCATTTTCGTCCATTTTTCGGGTTTTCTGTCGGGCTTAATAGGCGGCAGCCTGACCCCCGGCCGAGGCGGGGGGCGCACTCTCCCTTGCGTAAGGGTCCGGATTTGCCCCGGAAAGTGCCCCCGACGGCCTCCCGACCCGGGTGCCTGCAGGGCGGGGGAAAGGGTAGTCCCAGCCGCAGGAAATCATTAACCAAAAGACTTAGCCGTCGGGGCAGAGGCTAAGACCCGGGCTGGTGAAATCATTAACCAAAAGGAATGCACCCTTTTCCGAAAGTGCAGGCCGAAATAAGGCGAGCCTTGGGCCGGGAAGGCCAAAACCCCCAACTCATGGAAGTGTATGGGGTCGGACTCGGCGACTTTCCCGGGCCCCGAGTTGACCTTTCCCCACGGGGGCGGTCAAGTTGCTCCCGCCAAGAGGGCACGTTGCATTTGCTGCCGCTCTAGTCCCCGGGCTAGTTAATCAGTTGCCGTCGGAAGTCCCGATGCCGAAATGAAAAATGGCCGTTGCGGCGATTTG
>NW_027141854.1:5000-10000 GCF_036365525.1 Heterodontus francisci | reverse complement strand
CTTCGGGGAGGGAGGTCCGAGCTCCGCGCGGTCGACGGCAGGTGAAAGGGGCCGGTGCGCCGCGGAAGGCGACAGCAGTCCCGTCAGGCTGCACCTCTGCTCGGGCGAACGGCGTCAGGAAAAGGGGAGAGCACTTCCCCACCGATAGCTCCGGAACGCCCGGACCCATTGGCCCGCGGCACCGGTGGCTGCTAGAGGGCCTCCGGCGCCGTCAGCCGGGGTACGTCCCAGGCCGGCCGGACGGCGGGCAGCCGGAGGCAACGGCCTGGAACGGAGCCAGACTTGAGTCGTTCCGTGCCGTGGGCAAAAAGGCAGGGCTGCGGGTCAGCGCAGTTTGGCAAACCTAGCCGCAAGTGCGGGAAGGGCGGAGGAGCACACGGACGCCGCCTTCCCAAACTGAGCCCAAAGTGCCCAGGCATGCCCCCTTGATCTCGCCTAATCAGTGAGCCCAAAATAATTTCAGAGTGTGGAAACCTTATCCAAAAAGGTCGAAAAGAACGGCCAGAGATCAAGTCCGAAAGGGGAAATCAGTAACAAGCAAGCAGAGTAATCATTAACCAAAAAGCGCAAAATTATGTTAAAAGTGTGAAATCATTAACCAAAAACTCGAAAATAATGTCCAGAGACCAAGTCCGAAAGGGCAAATGGTTAACCAGTAAGCAGAGTAATCATTAACCAAAAATCGCAAAAGTAAGTAAAAAGTATGAAATCATTAACCAAAAATCGCAAAAGTAAGTAAAAAGTGTGAAATCATTAACCAAAAACTCGAAAATAATGTCCAGAGACCAAGTCCGAAAGGGCAAATGGTTAACCAGTAAGCAGAGTAATCATTAACCAAAAAGGGCAAAAGTAAGTAAAAAGTATGAAATCATTAACCAAAAAGCACAAAATTAAGTTAAAAGTGTGAAATCATTAACCAAAAAGTCGAAAATAATCTCCAGAGACTAAGTCCGAAAGGGCAAATGGTTAACCAGTAAGCAGAGTAATCATTAACCAAAAATCGCAAAAATATGTTAAAAGTGTGAAATCATTAACCAAAAACTCGAAAATAATGTGCAGAGACTAAGTCCGAAAGGGCAAATGGTTAACCAGTAAGCAGAGTAATCATTAACCAAAAAGGGCAAAAGTAAGTAAAAAGTATGAAATCATTAACCAAAAAGCACAAAATTAAGTTAAAAGTGTGAAATCATTAACCAAAAAGTCGAAAATAATGTCCAGAGACCAAGTCCGAAAGGGCAAATGGTTAACCAGTAAGCAGAGTAATCATTAACCAAAAATCGCAAAAGTAAGTAAAAAGTATGAAATCATTAACCAAAAAGGGCAAAAGTAAGTAAAAAGTATGAAATCATTAACCAAAAATCGCAAAAGTAAGTAAAAAGTATGAAATCATTAACCAAAAATCGCAAAAGTAAGTAAAAAGTATGAAATCATTAACCAAAAAGCACAAAATTAAGTTAAAAGTGTGAAATCATTAACCAAAATGTCGAAAACAATGTCCAGAGACTAAGTCCGAAAGGGCAAATGGTTAACCAGTAAGCAGAGTAATCATTAACCAAAAATCGCAAAAGTAAGTAAAAAGTGTGAAATCATTAACCAAAAAGCACAAAATTAAGTTAAAAGTGTGAAATCATTAACCAAAAAGTCGAAAATAATCTCCAGAGACTAAGTCCGAAAGGGCAAATGGTTAACCAGTAAGCAGAGTAATCATTAACCAAAAAGCGCAAAAATATGTTAAAAGTGTGAAATCATTAACCAAAAACTCGAAAATAATGTCCAGAGACTAAGTCCGAAAGGGCAAATGGTTAACCAGTAAGCAGAGTAATCATTAACCAAAAAGCGCAAAAATATGTAAAAAGTGTGAAATCAGTAACCAAAAAGCGCAAAAGTAAGTAAAAAGTGTGAAATCATTAACCAAAAACTCGAAAATAATCTCCAGAGACTAAGTCCGAAAGGGCAAATGGTTAACCAGTAAGCAGAGTAATCATTAACCAAAAAGCGCAAAAATATGTTAAAAGTGTGAAATCATTAACCAAAAACTCGAAAATAATGTCCAGAGACTAAGTCCGAAAGGGCAAATGGTTAACCAGTAAGCAGAGTAATCATTAACCAAAAATCGCAAAAGTAAGTAAAAAGTGTGAAATCATTAACCAAAAAGCACAAAATTAAGTTAAAAGTGTGAAATCATTAACCAAAAAGTCGAAAATAATCTCCAGAGACTAAGTCCGAAAGGGCAAATGGTTAACCAGTAAGCAGAGTAATCATTAACCAAAAAGCGCAAAAATATGTTAAAAGTGTGAAATCATTAACCAAAAATCGCAAAAGTAAGTAAAAAGTGTGAAATCATTAACCAAAAAGTCGAAAATAATGTCCAGAGACTAAGTCCGAAAGGGCAAATGGTTAACCAGTAAGCAGAGTAATCATTAACCAAAAAGCGCAAAAATATGTTAAAAGTGTGAAATCATTAACCAAAAACTCGAAAATAATGTCCAGAGACTAAGTCCGAAAGGGCAAATGGTTAACCAGTAAGCAGAGTAATCATTAACCAAAAAGGGCAAAAGTAAGTAAAAAGTATGAAATCATTAACCAAAAAGTCGAAAATAATGCCCAGAGACTAAGTCCGAAAGGGCAAATGGTTAACCAGAAAATCCGTCGAATAATGTCCAGAGACTAAGTCCGAAAGGGCAAATGGTTAACCAGTGGAAGGGCGATCAAGCGGAAAAATTTGCCCCGGTTACCCGGGATGGAGTTCCAGAGGTCCGGCCAGAGTTGTCAAATTCGTCCCGCTGATCGGACGCTTGTCATTCGGGTGGCTGGGGGTTGGCGGGGTATCTGCACAGTAGTAGGAGGTGGCAAGTCGGGACTTGGACGTTTATTCCAAGAGTCCACCCGAGCCTCCAGGTCTGCAGAGACCGACCCTAGCTGCCGCCCAACCGACTTTTAAGCCTTTTTCGGATGGGGATTTTTTCCCATTTTCGTCCATTTTTCGGGTTTTCTGTCGGGCTTAATAGGCGGCAGCCTGACCCCCGGCCGAGGCGGGGGGCGCACTCTCCCTTGCGTAAGGGTCCGGATTTGCCCCGGAAAGTGCCCCCGACGGCCTCCCGACCCGGGTGCCTGCAGGGCGGGGGAAAGGGTAGTCCCAGCCGCAGGAAATCATTAACCAAAAGACTTAGCCGTCGGGGCAGAGGCTAAGACCCGGGCTGGTGAAATCATTAACCAAAAGGAATGCACCCTTTTCCGAAAGTGCAGGCCGAAATAAGGCGAGCCTTGGGCCGGGAAGGCCAAAACCCCCAACTCATGGAAGTGTATGGGGTCGGACTCGGCGACTTTCCCGGGCCCCGAGTTGACCTTTCCCCACGGGGGCGGTCAAGTTGCTCCCGCCAAGAGGGCACGTTGCATTTGCTGCCGCTCTAGTCCCCGGGCTAGTTAATCAGTTGCCGTCGGAAGTCCCGATGCCGAAATGAAAAATGGCCGTTGCGGCGATTTGGCGCCTCATTTTCGGAAGGACTACCGGCAGGCAACCCGCCGAATTGACACTTGCGATTCGGGTGGCTGGGGGTTGGCGGGGTACCCGGAGATTTTCGGGAACTCGATTTTCAGAACTTTTGCTGGCAGCGGTTGCACTTGCAAAGTGGCCGAAGAAGTGCTCCCTCAAGGAAGGACCTTCTTTTGAAATAAAAGACCTTCCGAAGAGTGCCTGGAAGTCATTTATGAGCATTTAAGGGTAAATCTGGCGGACTTTCCATGCTCTGTTGCCGGCTCTGAAATATCGCACAGTTGGGTCTAGGCCGGTAGACTGGCTGTGAAAACAGACAAAGTGTTTTGGCGAGCGAGAGAAAACAAGGCCTTGGAACAGATTGGGGGGTGCGGAGGCACACCACACCCACAGGAAAAGAATTAATAAAAAAAAAACCAAAGTCTATGACATGTCTGTTGGTACAGTGAGAAAAGCAAAGAAGGGAGGCTGCGATGGCAGAGCAAAGCCGACCTTCATACAGATATACATGTCAAAGAAAGAAACTATGCCCGCAAAAGACTTGGTGCGAAATAACAAGGCTCCTTGTGAACGGTTATCTTTGTCTGTCAGGCGCAGATTGTGGCGGCGTCGCCTGGTTTCCTTGGGTTGCACTACATGTATGTCCTAGTCTCAAACGAAAAGTGCGTGCCCAGAATTTTGTCCAAGTTAGGCGACGCACGCCGGCTGGCATCACCTCTCCGTGCGAGCGCCGAAAGCTTTGGTCGACCTGTTTGGCTACGCTGGTCGCGGTTGCTCCTTACAGTGATGGGGACGGAAAACCGATGCGAGTTGACCAGGCGACGTCAACCAAGTTGCATGCTTTCTCCCCCCCCCCCCGCCGCCGCCAACCCCACACTGTGTGAAAGGAAAAAAAAGTGCGTGCCCAGGTCACTCGATCGATACGGCGAGGACTGTCCGACGTTGGAGGGCCCAGGCGGGCTAGCATTTATTTGCTGGTGTTTCAGGCTCAGCGGTTACCTCCCGTTTCTGTCCCTTGTGTCAGACGGACATTCCTCTCGAGAGTTTGGCCACTTGGTCGGCGGCGTGCTAGGTAGATTACTCGTTGTGCGCCGTCTCCTGTGTGCTGATCTCTGTGCTGTTCGTGTGAGGCCGAGACGTCCCACTGGTCGCTACCGCAGTGGTCCGATTGTGAAGCTCCGGAGCGGGGCGTCCCGTTCCGGCCAGCTCGAGCACTCGATTTCTCTAGCACCAGAGCAAGGGCACACGCGCGGTGTGTGTGTGTGTATGCTTTGTATTTGTCGGTTACCGGTTTTTGTTGCACGAATTGAAAAGTTGAACCCGGTGCCAACCTCCCTGTCGTGGGGAGGCCATGTGCCCCAGCTTCTCAGACACAGCCCTGCCCCTTTCCAGCGGTGTCGCGTCGAAAAGAGAGAGAGAGAGGGTGTCTTGGTGGCTTTACCCCGAGCGTGTTCACGACTTCCTTGGCGACCTGCGTGCAAGTGCTGTCGGCTCCGTCTGCTATCCC
>NW_027141853.1:0-77208 GCF_036365525.1 Heterodontus francisci | reverse complement strand
GTCTCTCTCTCAGTCTCTCTCGCATTCTCTCTCGCTGTCTCCCTCGCTGTCACCCTCGCACTCTCTGGCTTTCTCTCTGGCTTTCTCTCTCGCTTTCTCTCTTGCAGTCCCTCTCACTGTCTCTCTCGCTGTCTCCCTCACAGTCTCTCTCGCTGCCTCTCTCGCTGTCTCTCTCGCCGTCTCCCTCGCAGTCTCTCTCGAAGTCTCTCTCGCTGTCTCCCTCGCTCTCTCCCTCGCTCTCTCTCTCGCTCTCTCTCTCGCTCTCTCTCTCGCCGTCGCCCTCGCCGTCTCCCTCGCCGTCTCCCTCGCAGTCACTCTCGCAGTCTCTCTCGCTGTATCCCTCGCTGTCTCTCTCGCTATCTCCATAGCAGTCTCTCTCGCAGTCTCCCTCACAGTCTCCCTCGCTGTCTCCCTCGCTGTCTCCCTCGCAGTCTCTCTCGCAGTCTCTCTCGCAGTCTCTCTCGCAGTCTCTCTCGCAGTCTCTCTCGCAGTCTCTCTCGCTGTCTCCCTCGCTATCTCCCTCGCTGTCTCTCTCGCTGTCTCCCTTGCAGTCTCTCTCGCAGTCTCTCTCGCTTTCTCCCTCGCAGTCTCTCTCGCAGTCTCTCTCGCTTTCTCCCTCGCTGTCTCCCTCGCAGTCTCTCTCGCAGTCTCTCTCGCAGTCTCTCTCGCAGTCTCTCTCGCAGTCTCTCTCGCTGTCTCCCTCGCTTTCTCCCTCGCTTTCTCCCTCGCTTTCTCCCTCGCTTTCTCCCTTGCTGTCTCTCTCGCTGTCTCTCTCGCTGTCTCTCTCGCTGTCTCTCTCGCTGTCTCCCTCGCTGTCTCCCTCGCAGTCTCTCTTGCAGTCTCTCTTGCAGTCTCTCTCGCTGTCTCCCTCGCTGTCTCCCTCGCTGTCTCCCTCGCTGTCTCCCTCGCTGTCTCCCTCGCTGTCTCCCTCGCTGTGTCCCTCGCTCTCTCCCTTGCAGTCTCCCTCACTGTCTCCCTTGCCGTCTCTCTCGCAGCCTCGCTCGCTGTCTCCCTCGCTGTCTCCCTCGCTGTCTCCCTCGCTGTCTCCCTCGCTGTCTCCCTCGCTGTCTCCCTAGCAGTCGCTCTCGCAGTCGCTCTCGCAGTCTCTCTCGCAGTCTCTCTCGCTGTCTCCCTCGCTGTCTCCCTCGCTGCCTCCCTCGCAGTATCTCTCGAAGTCTCTCTCGCTGTCTCCCTCGCTGTCTCCCTCGCTGTCTCCCTCGCTGTCTCCCTCGCTGTCTCCCTCGCTGTCTCCCTCGCTGTCTCTCTCGCTCTCTCTCTCGCCGTCTCCCTCGCCGTCTCCCTCGCAATCTCTCTCGCAGTGTCTCTCGCTGTATCCCTCGCTGTCTCTCTCGCTATTTCCCTAGCAGTCTCTCTCGCAGTTTCTCTCGCTTTCTCCCTCGCATTCTCTCTCGCTGTCTCCCTCGCAGTCTCCCTCGCAGTCTCCCTCGCAGTCTCTCTCGCAGTCTCTCTCGCAGTCTCCCTCGCAGTCTCCCTCGCAGTCTCTCTCGCAGTCTCTCTCGCTGTCTCCCTCGCTGTCTCCCTCACAGTCTCTCTCGCTGTCTCCCTCGCAGTCTCCCTCGCAGTCTCTCTCGCAGTCTCTCTCGCTGTCTCCCTCGCAGTCTCTATCGCTGTCGCCCTCGCAGTCTCTCTCGCAGTCTCTCTCGCAGTCTCTCTCGCTTTCTCCCTCGCTCTCTCCCTCGCAGACTCTCTCGCTGTCTCCCTCGCAGTCTCTCTCGCATTCTCTTTCGCTGTCTCTCTCGTTGTCTCTCTCGTTGTCTCTCTCGATGTCTCTCTCATTGTCTCCCTCGCTGTCTCCCTCGCTGTCTCCCTCTCAGTCTCTCTCTCAGTCTCTCTCTCAGTCTCTCTCTCAGTCTCTCTCGCTGTCTCCCTCGCACTCTCTGGCTTTCTCTCTCGCTTTCTCTCTCGCAGTCCCTCTCACTGTCTCTCTCGCAGTCTCTCTCGCAGTCTCTCTCGCAGTCTCTCTCGCAGTCTCTCTCGCAGTCTCTCTCGCTGTCTCCCTCACAGTCTCCCTCACAGTCTCCCTCACAGTCTCTCTCGCTGTCTCTCTCGCTGTCTCTCTCGCTGTCTCTCTCGCTGTCTCTCTCGCTGTCTCTCTCGCTGTCTCTCTCGCCGTCTCCCTCGCAGTCTCTCTCGCCGTCTCCCTCGCAGTCTCTCTCGAAGTCTCTCTCGCTGTCTCCCTCGCTGTCTCTCTCGCTATCTCCATAGCAGTCTCCCTCACAGTCTCCCTCGCTGTCTCCCTCACAGTCTCTCTCGCTGTCTCCCTCGCAGTCACCCTGGATGTCTCCCTCTCAGTCTCTCTCGATGTCTCTCTCGATGTCTCTCTCGCTGTCTCCCTCACTGTCTCCCTCTCAGTCTCTCTCTCAGTCTCTCTCGCATTCTCTCTCGCTGTCTCCCTCGCTGTCTCCCTCGCACTCTCTGGCTTTCTCTCTCGCAGTCCCTCTCACTGTCTCTCTCGCAGTCTCTCTCGCAGTCTCTCTCGCAGTCTCTCTCGCTGTCTCCCTCACAGTCTCCCTCCCAGTCTCTCTCGCTGTCTCTCTCGCTGTCTCTCTCGCTGTCTCTCTCACCGTCTCCCTCGCAGTCTCTCTCGAAGTCTCTCTCGCTGTCTCCCTCGCTGTCTCTCTCGCTGTCGCTCTCACCGTCTCCCTTGCCGTCTCCCTCGCAGTCTCTCTCGCAGTCTCTCTCGCTGTATCCCTCGCTGTCTCTCTCGCTATCTCCATAGCAGTCTCTCTCGCAGTCTCCCTCACAGTCTCCCTCGCTGTCTCCCTCACAGTCTCTCTTGCTGTCTCCCTCGCAGTCACCCTGGATGTCTCTCTCGCAGTCTCTCTCGCATTCTCTTTCGCTGTCTCTCTCGATGTCTCTCTCGTTGTCTCCCTCGCTGTCTCCCTCGCTGTCTCCCTCGCTGTCTCCCTCGCTGTCTCCCTCGCTGTCTCCCTCTCAGTCTCCCTCTCAGTCTCCCTCTCAGTCTCCCACTCAGTCTCTCTCTCAGTCTCTCTCTCAGTCTCTCTCTCAGTCTCTCTCTCAGTCTCTCTCTCAGTCTCTCTCGCATTCTCTCTCGCTGTCTCCCTCGCTGTCTCCCTCGCAATCTCTGGCTTTCTCTCTGGCTTTCTCTCTCGCTTTCTCTCTCGCAGTCCCTCTCACTGTCTCTCTCGCTGTCTCCCTCACAGTCTCCCTCACAGACTCCCTCACAGTCTCTCTCGCTGCCTCTCTCGCCGTCTCCCTCGCAGTCTCTCTCGAAGTCTCTCTCGCTCTCTCTCTCACTCGCTCTCTCGCTCTCTCTCTCGCTCTCTCTCTCGCCGTCGCCCTCGCCGTCTCCCTCGCCATCTCCCTCGCAGTCACTCTCGCAGTCTCTCTCGCTGTATCCCTCGCTGTCTCTCTCGCTATCTCCATAGCAGTCTCTCTCGCAGTCTCCCTCACAGTCTCCCTCGCTGTCTCCCTCGCTGTCTCCCTCGCAGTCTCTCTCGCAGTCTCTCTCGCAGTCTCTCTCGCAGTCTCTCTCGCAGTCTCTCTCGCAGTCTCTCTCGCTGTCTCCCTCGCTATCTCCCTCGCTGTCTCCCTCGCTGTCTCTCTCGCTGTCTCCCTTGCAGTCTCTCTCGCAGTCTCTCTCGCTTTCTCCCTCGCAGTCTCTCTCGCAGTCTCTCTCGCTGTCTCCCTCGCTTTCTCCCTCGCTGTCTCTCTCGCTGTGTCTCTCGCTGTCTCCCTCGCAGTCTCTCTTGCAGTCTCTCTCGCTGTCTCCCTCGCTGTCTCCCTCGCTGTCTCCCTCGCTCTCTCCCTCGCTCTCTCCCTCGCAGTCTCCCTCTCTGTCTCCCTTGCCGTCTCTCTCGCAGTCTCTCTCGCTGTCTTCCTCGCAGTTTCTCTCGCTGTCTCCCTTGCTGTCTCCCTCGCTGTCTCCCTCGCTGTCTCCCTAGCAGTCGCTCTCGCAGTCTCTCTCGCAGTCTCTCTCGCAGTCTCTCTCGCAGTCTCTCTCGCAGTCTCTCTCGCAGTCTCTCTCGTTGTCTCCCTCGCTGTCTCCCTCGCTGTCTCCCTCGCTGCCTCCCTCGCAGTCTCTCTCGAAGTCTCTCTCGCTGTCTCCCTCGCTGTCTCCCTCGCTGTCTCCCTCGCTGTCTCTCTCGCTGTCTCTCTCGCCGTCTCCCTCGCAGTCTCTCTCGCAGTGTCTCTCGCTGTATCCCTCGCTGTCTCTCTCGCTATTTCCCTAGCAGTCTCTCTCGCAGTTTCTCTCGCTTTCTCTCTCGCTGTCTTCCTCGCAGTCTCTCTCGCAGTCTCTCTCGCAGTCTCTCTCGCAGTCTCTCTCGCAGTCTCTCTCGCAGTCTCCCTCGCAGTCTCCCTCGCAGTCTCTCTCGCAGTCTCTCTCGCTGTCTCTCTCGCAGTCTCTCTCGCTGTCTCTCTCGCTGTCTCCCTCGCTGTCTCCCTCGCTGTCTCCCTCACAGTCTCTCTCGCTGTCTCCCTCGCAGTCTCTCTCGCAGTCTCTCTCGCAGTCTCTCTCGCAGTCTCTCTCGCTGTCTCCCTCGCAGTCTCTATCGCTGTCTCCCTCGCAGTCTCTATCGCTGTCTCCCTCGCAGTCTCTCTCGCAGTCTCACTCGCTTTCTCCCTCGCTCTCTCCCTCGCAGGCTCTCTCGCTGTCTCCCTCGCAGTCTCCCTCGCAGGCTCTCTCGCTGTCTCCATCGCAGTCTCTCTCGCATTCTCTTTCGCTGTCTCTCTCGTTGTCTTTCTCGATGTCTCTCTCATTGTCTCCCTCGCTGTCTCCCTCTCAGTCTCTCACTCAGTCTCTCTCGCATTCTCTCTCGCTGTCTCCCTCGCACTCTCTGGCTTTCTCTCTCGCTTTCTCTCTCGCAGTCTCTCTCGCAGTCTCTCTCGCAGTCTCTCTCGCAGTCTCTCTCGCAGTCTCTCTCGCAGTCTCTCTCGCTGTCTCCCTCACAGTCTCCCTCACAGTTTCCCTCACAGTCTCTCTCGCTGTCTCTCTCGCTGTCTCTCTCACAGTCTCCCTCACTGTCTCCCTCGCTGTCTCCCTCGCTGTCTCTCTCGCTCTCTCTCTCGCCGTCTCCCTCGCCGTCTCCCTCGCAGTCACTCTCGCAGTCTCTCTCGCTGTATCCCTCGCTGTCTCTCTCGCTATCTCCATAGCAGTCTCTCTCGCAGTCTCCCTCACAGTCTCTCTCGCTGTCTCCCTCGCAGTCACCCTGGATGTCTCTCTCGCAGTCTCTCTCGCATTCTCTTTCGCTGTCTCTCTCGATGTCTCTCTCGATGTCTCTCTCGATGTCTCTCTCGTTGTCTCCCTCGCTGTCTCCCTCTCAGTCTCTCTCTCAGTCTCTCTCTCAGTCTCTCTCGCATTCTATCTCGCTGTCTCCCTCGCTGTCTCCCTCGCACTCTCTGGCTTTCTCTCTGGCTTTCTCTCTCGCAGTCCCTCTCACTGTCTCTCTCGCAGTCTCTCTCGCAGTCTCTCTCGCAGTCCCTCTCACTGTCTCTCTCGCAGTCTCCCTCACAGTCTCTCTCGCTGCCTCTCTCGCTGTCTCTCTCGCCGACTCCCTCGCAGTCTCCCTCGCAGTCTCTCTCTCAGTCTCTCTCGAAGTCTCTCTCGCTGTCTCCCTCGCTGTCTCTCTTGCTCTCTCTCTCGACATCGCCCTCGCCGTCTCCCTCGCCGTCTCCCTCGCAGTCACTCTCGCAGTCTCTCTCGCTGTATCCCTCGCTGTCTCTCTCGCTATCTCCATAGCAGTCTCCCTCACAGTCTCCCTCGCTGTCTCTCTCGCAGTCTCTCTCGCAGTCTCTCTCGCAGTCTCTCTCGCAGTCTCTCTCGCTGTCTCCCTCGCTGTCTCCCTCGCTGTCTCTCTCGCTGTCTCCCTTGCAGTCTCCCTCGCAGTCTCTCTCGCAGTCTCTCTCGCTTTCTCCCTCGCAGTCTCTCTCGCAGTCTTCCTCGCAGTTTCTCTCGCTGTCTCCCTCGCTGTCTCCCTCGCTGCCTCCCTCGCTGCCTCCCTCGCTGCCTCCCTAGCAGTCTCTCTCGCAGTCTCTCTCGCAGTCTCTCTCGCAGTCTCCCTCGCTGTCTCCCTCGCTGTCTCCCTCGCTGTCTCCCTCGCTGTCTCCCTCGCTGCCTCCCTCGCAGTCTCCCTCGCCGTCTCCCTCGCCGTCTCTCTCGCCGTCTCTCGCCGTCTTCCTCGCAGTTTCTCTCACTGTCTCCCTCGCTGTCTCCCTCGCTGTCTCCCTAGCAGTCTCTCTCGCAGTCTCTCTCGCAGTCTCTCTCGCAGTCTCCCTCGCTGTCTCCCTCGCTGTCTCCCTCGCTGCCTCCCTCGCAGTCTCTCTCGAAGTCTCTCTCGCTGTCTCCCTCGCTGTCTCCCTCGCTGTCTCCCTCGCTGTCTCCCTCGCTATCTCCCTCGCTCTCTCTCTCGCTCTCTCTCTCGCCGTCTCCCTCGCAGTCTCTCTCGCTGTATCCCTCGCTGTCTCTCTCGCTATTTCCCTAGCAGTCTCTCTCGCAGTTTCTCTCGCTTTCTCCCTCGCAGTCTCTCTCGCTGTCTCCCTCGCAGTCTCTCTCGCAGTCTCTCTCGCAGTCTCTCTCGCAGTCTCTCTCGCTGTCTCCCTCGCAGTCTGTCACGCTGTCTCCCTCGCAGTCTCTCTCACAGTCTCTCTCGCTGTCTCTCTCGCTGTCTCCCTCGCAGTCTCTATCGCTGTCTCCCTCGCAGTCTCTCTCACAGTCTCTCTCGCAGTCTCTCTCGCAGTCTCTCTCGCAGTCTCTCTCGCTTTCTCCCTCGCTCTCTCACTCGCAGACTCTCTCACTGTCTCCCTCGCAGTCTCCCTCGCAGTCTCCCTCGCAGTCTCCCTCGCAGTCTCCCTCGCAGTCTCCCTCGCTGTCTCCCTCGCTGTCTCCCTCGCTGTCTCCCTCGCTGTCTCTCTCGCTGTCTCTCTCGCTGTCTCTCTCGCTGTCTTCCTCGCAGTCTCTCTTGCAGTCTCTCTCGCTCTCTCCCTCGCCGTCTCCCTCGCCGTCTCTCTCGCAGTCTCTCTCGCTGTCTTCCTCGCAGTTTCTCTCGCTGTCTCCCTCGCTGTCTCCCTCGCTGCCTCCCTCGCTGTCTCCCTAGCAGTCTCTCTCGCAGTCTCCCTCGCTGTCTCCCTCGCTGTCTCCCTCGCTGTCTCCCTCGCTGCCTCCCTCACAGTCTCTCTCGAAGTCTCCCTCGCTGTCTCCCTCGCTGTCTCCCTCGCTGTCTCCCTCGCTGTCTCCCTCGCCGTCTCCCTCGCAGTCTCTCTCGCCGTGTCTCTCGCTATATCCCTCGCTGTCTCTCTCGCTATTTCCCTAGCAGTCTCTCTCGCAGTTTCTCTCGCTGTCTCCCTCGCAGTCTCTCTCGCTGTCTCCCTCGCAGTCTCTCTCGCAGTCTCTCTCGCAGTCTCTCTCGCAGTCTCTCTCGCTGTCTCCCTCGCTGTCTCCCTCACAGTCTCTCTCGCAGTCTCTCTCACAGTCTCTCTCGCAGTCTCTCTCGCTGTCTCCCTCGCAGTCTCTATCGCTGTCTCCCTCGCAGTCTCTCTCGCAGTCTCTCTCGCTTTCTCCCTCGCTTTCTCCCTCGCTCTCTCCCTCGCAGACTCTCTCGCAGACTCTCTCGCTGTCTCCCTCGCTGTCTCCCTCGCTGTCTCCCTCGCTGTCTCCCTCACTGTCTCTCTCGCTGTCTCCCTCACATTCTCTCTCGCTGTCTCTCTCGCTGTCTCCCTCGCAGTCTCCCTCGCAGTCTCCCTCGAAGTCTCCCTCGAAGTCTCCCTCGAAGTCTCCCTCGAAGTCACCCTGGATGTCTCTCTCGCAGTCTCTCTCGCATTCTCTTTTGCTGTCTCTCTCGATGTCTCTCTCGATGTCTCTCTCGCTGTCTCCCTCGCTGTCTCCCTCTCAGTCTCTCTCTCAGTCTCTCTCGCATTCTCTCTCGCTGTCTCCCTCGCACTCTCTGGCTTTCTCTCTCGCTTTCTCTCTCGCAGTCCCTCTCACTGTCTCTCTCGCAGTCTCTCTCGCAGTCTCTCTCGCAGTCTCTCTCGCAGTCTCTCTCGCAGTCTCTCTCGCAGTCTCTCTCGCTGTGTCCCTCACAGTCTCTCTCGCTGTCTCTCTCGCTGTCTCTCTCGCTGTCTCTCTCGCTGTCTCCTTCGCCGTCTCCCTCGCAGTCTCTCTCGAAGTCTCTCTCGCTGTCTCCCTCGCTGTCTCCCTCGCTGTCTCTCTCGCTCTCTCTCTCGCCGTCGCTCTCTCCGTCTCCCTCGCCGTCTCCCTCGCAGTCTCTCTCGCAGTCTCTCTCGCTGTATCCCTCGCTGTCTCTCTCGCTATCTCCATAGCAGTCTCTCTCGCAGTCTCCCTCACAGTCTCCCTCGCTGTCTCCCTCACAGTCTCCCTCGCTGTCTCCCTCACAGTCTCTCTTGCTGTCTCCCTCGCAGTCACCCTGGATGTCTCTCTCGCAGTCTCTCTCGCATTCTCTTTCGCTGTCTCTCTCGATGTCTCTCTCGTTGTCTCCCTCGCTGTCTCCCTCGCTGTCTCCCTCTCAGTCTCCCACTCAGTCTCTCTCTCAGTCTCTCTCGCATTCTCTCTCGCTGTCTCCCTCGCTGTCTCCCTCGCACTCTCTGGCTTTCTCTCTGGCTTTCTCTCTCGCTTTCTCTCTCGCAGTCCCTCTCACTGTCCCTCTCGCTGTCTCCCTCACAGTCTCCCTCACAGTCTCCCTCACAGTCTCTCTCGCTGCCTCTCTCGCTGTCTCTCTCGCCGTCTCCCTCGCAGTCTCTCTCGAAGTCTCTCTCGCTGTCTCCCTCGCTCTCTCTCTCGCTCTCTCTCTCGCTCTCTCTCTCGCCGTCGCCCTCGCCGTATCCCTCGCCGTCTCCCTCGCAGTCTCCCTCGCAGTCTCTCTCGCTATCTCCATAGCAGTCTCTCTCGCAGTCTCCCTCACAGTCTCCCTCGCTGTCTCCCTCGCTGTCTCCCTCGCAGTCTCCCTCGCAGTCTCCCTCGCAGTCTCTCTCGCAGTCTCTCTCGCAGTCTCTCTCGCAGTCTCTCTCGCATTCTCTCTCGCAGTCTCGCTCGCTGTCTCCCTCGCTGTCTCCCTCGCTATCTCCCTCGCTATCTCCCTCGCTGTCTCTCTCGCTGTCTCCCTTGCAGTCTCTCTCGCAGTCTCTCTCGCTTTCTCCCTCGCAGTCTCTCTCGCAGTCTCTCTCGCTTTCTCCCTCGCTGTCTCTCTCGCAGTCTCTCTCGCAGTCTCTCTCGCTGTCTCCCTCGCTTTCTCCCTCGCTTTCTCCCTCGCTTTCTCCCTCGCTGTCTCCCTCGCTGTCTCTCTCGCTGTCTCTCTCGCTGTCTCTCTCGCTGTCTCTCTTGCTGTCTCTCTCGCTGTCTCTCTCGCTGTCTCCCTCGCAGTCTCTCTTGCAGTCTCTCTCGCTGTCTCCCTCGCTGTCTCCCTCGCTGTCTCCCTCGCTGTGTCCCTCGCTCTCTCCCTCGCAGTCTCCCTCACTGTCTCCCTTGCCGTCTCTCTCGCAGTCTCTCTCGCTGTCTTCCTCGCAGTTTCTCTCGCTGTCTCCCTCGCTGTCTCCCTCGCTGTCTCCCTCGCTGTCTCCCTCGCTGTCTCCCTCGCTGTCTCCCTCGCTGCCTCCCTCGCTGTCTCCCTAGCAGTCGCTCTCGCAGTCTCTCTCGCAGTCTCTCTCGCAGTCTCTCTCGCTGTCTCCCTCGCTGTCTCCCTCGCTGTCTCCCTCGCTGCCTCCCTCGCAGTATCTCTCGAAGTCTCTCTCGCTGTCTCCCTCGCTGTCTCCCTCGCTGTCTCCCTCGCTGTCTCCCTCGCTCTCTCTCTCGCCGTCTCCCTCGCAGTCTCTCTCGCAGTGTCTCTCGCTGTATCCCTCGCTGTCTCTCTCGCTATTTCCCTAGCAGTCTCTCTCGCAGTTTCTCTCGCTTTCTCCCTCGCATTCTCTCTCGCTGTCGCCCTCGCATTCTCTCTCGCTGTCTCCCTCGCAGTCTCTCTCGCAGTCTCTCTCGCAGTCTCCCTCGCAGTCTCCCTCGCAGTGTCTCTCTCTGTATCCCTCGCTCTCTCTCTCGCTATTTCCCAGCAGTCTCTCTCGCAGTTTCTCTCGCTTTCTCCCTCGCAGTCCCTCTCGCTGTCTCCCTCGCAGTCTCTCTCGCAGTCTCTCTCGCAGTCTCTCTCACAGTCTCTCTCGCAGTCTCTCTCGCAGTCTCTCTCGCAGTCTCTCTCGCTTTCTCCCTCGCTCTCTCCCTCGCAGACTCCCTCGCAGACTCCCTCGCAGACTCTCTCGCTGTCTCCCTCACTGTCTCTCTCGCTGTCTCCCTCGCAGTCTCTCTCGCTGTCTCCCTCGCAGTCTCCCTCGAAGTCTCCCTCGAAGTCACCCTGGATGTCTCTCTCGCAGTCTCTCTCGCATTCTCTTTCGCTGTCTCTTTCGCTGTCTCTCTCGATGTCTCTCTCGTTGCCTCCCTCTCAGTCTCCCTCTCAGTCTCCCTCTCAGTCTCTCTCTCAGTCTCTCTCTCAGTCTCTCTCGCATTCTCTCTCGCTGTCTCCCTCACAGTCTCCCTCACAGTCTCCCTCACTGTCTCTCTCGCTGTCTCTCTCGCCGTCTCCCTCGCAG
Organism: Heterodontus francisci; assembly: GCF_036365525.1. Classification (NCBI taxonomy): domain Eukaryota; kingdom Metazoa; phylum Chordata; class Chondrichthyes; order Heterodontiformes; family Heterodontidae; genus Heterodontus; species Heterodontus francisci. The sequence goes on along the minus strand of NW_027141853.1, from coordinate 66,642 downwards.
TCTCTCTCGAAGTCTCTCTCGCTGTCTCCCTCGCTGTCTCTCTCGCTCTCTCTCTCGCCGTCGCTCTCACCGTCTCCCTCGCCGTCTCCCTCGCAGTCACTCTCGCAGTCTCTCTCGCTGTCTCTCTCGCTATCTCCATAGCAGTCTCTCTCGCAGTCTCCCTCACAGTCTCCCTAGCTGTCTCCCTCACAGTCTCTCTCGCTGTCTCCCTCACAGTCTCTCTCGCTGTCTCCCTCGCAGTCACCCTGGATGTCTCTCTCGCAGTCTCTCTCGCAGTCTCTCTCGCATTCTCTTTCGCTGTCTCTCTCGATGTCTCTCTCGATGTCTCTCTCGATGTCTCTCTCGTTGTCTCCCTCGCTGTCTCCCTCTCAGTCTCTCTCTCAGTCTCTCTCTCAGTCTCTCTCTCAGTCTCTCTCGCATTCTATCTCGCTGTCTCCCTCGCTGTCTCCCTCGCACTCTCTGGCTTTCTCTCTGGCTTTCTCTCTCGCAGTCCCTCTCACTGTCTCTCTCGCAGTCTCCCTCACAGTCTCCCTCGCTGTCTCCCTCACAGTCTCTCTCGCTGTCTCCCTCACAGTCTCTCTCGCTGTCTCCCTCGCAGTCACCCTGGATGTCTCTCTCGCAGTCTCTCTCGCATTCTCTTTCGCTGTCTCTCTCGATGTCTCTCTCGTTGTCTCCCTCGCTGTCTCCCTCGCTGTCTCCCTCGCTGTCTCCCTCGCTGTCTCCCTCGCTGTCTCCCTCTCAGTCTCCCTCTCAGTCTCCCTCTCAGTCTCTCTCTCAGTCTCTCTCTCAGTCTCTCTCTCAGTCTCTCTCGCATTCTCTCTCGCTGTCACCCTCGCACTCTCTGGCTTTCTCTCTGGCTTTCTCTCTCGCTTTCTCTCTCGCAGTCCCTCTCACTGTCTCTCTCGCAGTCTCCCTCACAGTCTCTCTCGCTGCCTTTCTCGCTGTCTCTCTCGCCGTCTCCCTCGCAGTCTCTCTCGAAGTCTCTCTCGCTGTCTCTCTCGCTCTCTCTCTCGCCGTCGCCCTCGCCGTCTCCCTCGCCGTCTACCTCGCAGTCACTCTCGCAGTCTCTCTCGCTGTCTCTCTCGCTATCTCCATAGCAGTCTCTCTCGCAGTCTCCCTCGCAGTCTCCCTCGCAGTCTCCATCGCAGTCTCTCTCGCAGTCTCTCTCGCAGTCTCTCTCGCTATCTCCCTCGCAGTCTCCCTCGCAGGCTCTCTCGCTGTCTCCCTCGCAGTCTCTCTCGCATTCTCTTTCGCTGTCTCTCTCGTTGTCTCTCTCGATGTCTCTCTCATTGTCTCCCTCGCTGTCTCCCTCTCAGTCTCTCTCTCAGTCTCTCTCGCATTCTCTCTCGCTGTCTCCCTCGCACTCTCTGGCTTTCTCTCTCGCTTTCTCTCTCGCAGTCCCTCTCACTGTCTCTCTCGCAGTCTCTCTCGCAGTCTCTCTCGCAGTCTCTCTCGCTGTCTCCCTCACAGTCTCCCTCACAGTCTCCCTCACAGTCTCCCTCACAGTCTCTCTCGCTGTCTCTCTCGCTGTCTCTCTCGCTGTCTCTCTCACAGTCTCCCTCACAGTCTCTCTCGCTGTCTCTCTCGCTGTCTCTCTCGCTGTCTCTCTCGCCGTCTCCCTCGCAGTCTCTCTCGAAGTCTCTCTCGCTGTCTCCCTCGCTGTCTCTCTCGCTCTCTCTCTCGCCGTCGCTCTCGCCGTCTCCCTCGCAGTCTCTCTCGAAGTCTCTCTCGCTGTCTCCCTCGCTGTCTCTCCCGCTCTCTCTCTGGCCGTCGCTCTCGCCGTCTCCCTCGCAGTCTCTCTCGAAGTCTCTCTCGCCGTCTCCCTCGCAGTCTCTCTCGAAGTCTCCCTCGCTGTCTCCCTCGCTGTCTCTCTCACTCTCTCTCTCGCCGTCTCCCTCGCCGTCTCCCTCGCAGTCACTCTCGCAGTCTCTCTCGCTGTATCCCTCGCTTTCTCTCTCGCTATCTCCATAGCAGTCTCTCTCGCAGTCTCCCTCACAGTCTCTCTCGCTGTCTCCCTCGCAGTCACCCTGGATGTCTCTCTCGCAGTCTCTCTCGCATTCTCTTTCGCTGTCTCCCTCGCTGTCTCCCTCGCTGTCTCCCTCGCTGTCTCCCTCGCTGTCTCCCTCGCTGTCTCCCTCTCAGTCTCCCTCTCAGTCTCCCTCTCAGTCTCTCTCTCAGTCTCTCTCTCAGTCTCTCTCGCATTCTCTCTCGCTGTCTCCCTCACAGTCTCCCTCACAGTCTCCCTCACTGTCTCTCTCGCTGTCTCTCTCGCCGTCTCCCTCGCAGTCTCTCTCGAAGTCTCTCTCGCTGTCTCCCTCGCTGTCTCTCTCGCTCTCTCTCTCGCCGTCGCTCTCACCGTCTCCCTCGCCGTCTCCCTCGCAGTCACTCTCGCAGTCTCTCTCGCTGTCTCTCTCGCTATCTCCATAGCAGTCTCTCTCGCAGTCTCCCTCACAGTCTCCCTAGCTGTCTCCCTCACAGTCTCTCTCGCTGTCTCCCTCACAGTCTCTCTCGCTGTCTCCCTCGCAGTCACCCTGGATGTCTCTCTCGCAGTCTCTCTCGCATTCTCTTTCGCTGTCTCTCTCGATGTCTCTCTCGATGTCTCTCTCGATGTCTCTCTCGTTGTCTCCCTCGCTGTCTCCCTCTCAGTCTCTCTCTCAGTCTCTCTCTCAGTCTCTCTCTCAGTCTCTCTCGCATTCTATCTCGCTGTCTCCCTCGCTGTCTCCCTCGCACTCTCTGGCTTTCTCTCTGGCTTTCTCTCTCGCAGTCCCTCTCACTGTCTCTCTCGCAGTCTCCCTCACAGTCTCCCTCACAGTCTCCCTCGCTGTCTCCCTCACAGTCTCTCTCGCTGTCTCCCTCACAGTCTCTCTCGCTGTCTCCCTCGCAGTCACCCTGGATGTCTCTCTCGCAGTCTCTCTCGCATTCTCTTTCGCTGTCTCTCTCGATGTCTCTCTCGTTGTCTCCCTCGCTGTCTCCCTCGCTGTCTCCCTCGCTGTCTCCCTCGCTGTCTCCCTCGCTGTCTCCCTCGCTGTCTCCCTCTCAGTCTCCCTCTCAGTCTCTCTCTCAGTCTCTCTCTCAGTCTCTCTCTCAGTCTCTCTCGCATTCTCTCTCGCTGTCACCCTCGCACTCTCTGGCTTTCTCTCTGGCTTTCTCTCTCGCTTTCTCTCTCGCAGTCCCTCTCACTGTCTCTCTCGCAGTCTCCCTCACAGTCTCTCTCGCTGCCTTTCTCGCTGTCTCTCTCGCCGTCTCCCTCGCAGTCTCTCTCGAAGTCTCTCTCGCTGTCTCTCTCGCTCTCTCTCTCGCCGTCGCCCTCGCCGTCTCCCTCGCCGTCTACCTCGCAGTCACTCTCGCAGTCTCTCTCGCTGTCTCTCTCGCTATCTCCATAGCAGTCTCTCTCGCAGTCTCCCTCGCAGTCTCCCTCGCAGTCTCCCTCGCAGTCTCCATCGCAGTCTCTCTCGCAGTCTCTCTCGCAGTCTCTCTCGCTATCTCCCTCGCAGTCTCCCTCGCAGGCTCTCTCGCTGTCTCCCTCGCAGTCTCTCTCGCATTCTCTTTCGCTGTCTCTCTCGTTGTCTCTCTCGATGTCTCTCTCATTGTCTCCCTCGCTGTCTCCCTCTCAGTCTCTCTCTCAGTCTCTCTCGCATTCTCTCTCGCTGTCTCCCTCGCACTCTCTGGCTTTCTCTCTCGCTTTCTCTCTCGCAGTCCCTCTCACTGTCTCTCTCGCAGTCTCTCTCGCAGTCTCTCTCGCAGTCTCTCTCGCTGTCTCCCTCACAGTCTCCCTCACAGTCTCCCTCACAGTCTCCCTCACAGTCTCTCTCGCTGTCTCTCTCGCTGTCTCTCTCGCTGTCTCTCTCACAGTCTCCCTCACAGTCTCTCTCGCTGTCTCTCTCGCTGTCTCTCTCGCCGTCTCCCTCGCAGTCTCTCTCGAAGTCTCTCTCGCTGTCTCCCTCGCTGTCTCTCTCGCTCTCTCTCTCGCCGTCGCTCTCGCCGTCTCCCTCGCAGTCTCTCTCGAAGTCTCTCTCGCTGTCACCCTCGCTGTCTCTCCCGCTCTCTCTCTGGCCGTCGCTCTCGCCGTCTCCCTCGCAGTCTCTCTCGAAGTCTCTCTCGCCGTCTCCCTCGCAGTCTCTCTCGAAGTCTCCCTCGCTGTCTCCCTCGCTGTCTCTCTCACTCTCTCTCTCGCCGTCTCCCTCGCCGTCTCCCTCGCAGTCACTCTCGCAGTCTCTCTCGCTGTATCCCTCGCTTTCTCTCTCGCTATCTCCATAGCAGTCTCTCTCGCAGTCTCCCTCACAGTCTCTCTCGCTGTCTCCCTCGCAGTCACCCTGGATGTCTCTCTCGCAGTCTCTCTCGCATTCTCTTTCGCTGTCTCCCTCGCTGTCTCCCTCGCTGTCTCCCTCGCTGTCTCCCTCGCTGTCTCCCTCTCAGTCTCCCTCTCAGTCTCCCTCTCAGTCTCTCTCTCAGTCTCTCTCTCAGACTCTCTCTCAGTCTCTCTCGCATTCTCTCTCGCTGTCACCCTCGCAGTCACCCTGGATGTCTCTCTCGCAGTCTCTCTCGCATTCTCTTTCGCTGTCTCTCTCGCAGTCTCCCTCACAGTCTCTCTCGCTGCCTCTCTCGCTGTCTCTCTCGCCGTCTCCCTCGCAGTCTCTCTCGAAGTCTCTCTCGCTGTCTCTCTCGCTCTCTCTCTCGCCGTCGCCCTCGCCGTCTCCCTCGCCGTCTACCTCGCAGTCACTCTCGCAGTCTCTCTCGCTGTCTCTCTCGCTATCTCCATAGCAGTCTCCCTCGCAGTCTCCCTCGCAGTCTCCCTCGCAGTCTCCCTCGCAGTCTCCCTCGCAGTCTCCCTCGCAGTCTCCCTCGCAGTCTCCATCGCAGTCTCTCTCGCAGTCTCTCTCGCAGTCTCTCTCGCAGTCTCTCTCGCAGTCTCTCTCGCTATCTCCCTCGCAGTCTCCCTCGCAGGCTCTCTCGCTGTCTCCCTCGCAGTCTCTCTCGCATTCTCTTTCGCTGTCTCTCTCGTTGTCTCTCTCGATGTCTCTCTCATTGTCTCCCTCGCTGTCTCCCTCTCAGTCTCTCTCGAAGTCTCTCTCGCTGTCTCTCTCGCTCTCTCTCTCGCCGTCGCCCTCGCCGTCTCCCTCGCCGTCTACCTCGCAGTCACTCTCGCAGTCTCTCTCGCTGTCTCTCTCGCTATCTCCATAGCAGTCTCTCTCGCAGTCTCCCTCGCAGTCTCCCTCGCAGTCTCCATCGCAGTCTCTCTCGCAGTCTCTCTCGCAGTCTCTCTCGCAGTCTCTCTCGCAGTCTCTCTCGCAGTCTCTCTCGCTATCTCCCTCGCAGTCTCCCTCGCAGGCTCTCTCGCTGTCTCCCTCGCAGTCTCTCTCGCATTCTCTTTCGCTGTCTCTCTTGTTGTCTCTCTCGATGTCTCTCTCATTGTCTCCCTCGCTGTCTCCCTCTCAGTCTCTCTCTCAGTCTCTCTCGCATTCTCTCTCGCTGTCTCCCTCGCACTCTCTGGCTTTCTCTCTCGCTTTCTCTCTCGCAGTCCCTCTCACTGTCTCTCTCGCAGTCTCTCTCGCAGTCTCTCTCGCTGTCTCCCTCACAGTCTCCCTCACAGTCTCTCTCGCTGTCTCTCTCGCTGTCTCTCTCACAGTCTCCCTCACAGTCTCTCTCGCTGTCACTCTCGCTGTCTCTCTCGCTGTCTCTCTCGCCGTCTCCCTCGCAGTCTCTCTTGAAGTCTCTCTCGCTGTCTCCCTCGCTGTCTCTCTCGCCGTCGCTCTCGCCGTCTCCCTCGCAGTCTCTCTCGAAGTCTCTCTCGCTGTCTCCCTCGCTGTCTCTCCCGCTCTCTCTCTGGCCGTCGCTCTCGCCGTCTCCCTCGCAGTCTCTCTCGAAGTCTCTCTTGCCGTCTCCCTCGCAGTCTCTCTCGAAGTCTCCCTCGCTGTCTCCCTCGCTGTCTCTCTCGCTCTCTCTCTCGCCGTCTCCCTCGCCGTCTCCCTCGCAGTCACTCTCGCAGTCTCTCTCGCTGTATCCCTCGCTGTCTCTCTCGCTATCTCCATAGCAGTCTCTCTCGCAGTCTCCCTCACAGTCTCTCTCGCTGTCTCCCTCGCAGTCACCCTGGATGTCTCTCTCGCAGTCTCTCTCGCATTCTCTTTCGCTGTCTCTCTCGATGTCTCTCTCGATGTCTCTCTCGTTGTCTCCCTCGCTGTCTCTCTCTCAGTCTCTCTCTCAGTCTATCTCTCAGTCTCTCTCTCAGTCTCTCTCTCAGTCTCTCTCTCAGTCTCTCTCTCAGTCTCTCTCTCAGTCTCTCTCTCAGTCTCTCTCGCATTCTATCTCGCTGTCTCCCTCGCTGTCTCCCTCGCACTCTCTGGCTTTCTCTCTGGCTTTCTCTCTCGCAGTCCCTCTCACTGTCTCTCTCGCAGTCTCCCTCACAGTCTCCCTCGCTGTCTCCCTCGCTGTCTCCCTCGCTGTCTCCCTCGCTGTCTCCCTCGCTGTCTCCCTCGCTGCCTCCCTCGCAGTCTCTCTCGAAGTCTCTCTCGCTGTCTCCCTCGCTGTCTCCCTCGCTGTCTCTCTCGCTCTCTCTCTCGCCGTCTCCCTCGCAGTCTCTCTCGCAGTGTCTCTGGCTGTATCCCTCGCTGTCTCTCTCGCTATTTCCCTAGCAGTCTCTCTCGCAGTTTCTCTCGCTTTCTCTCTCGCTGTCTCCCTCGCAGTCTCTCTCGCAGTCTCTCTCGCAGTCTCTCTCGCAGTCTCTCTCGCCGTCTCTCTCGCAGTCTCCCTCGCAGTCTCCCTCGCAGTCTCTCTCGCAGTCTCTCTCGCAGTCTCTCTCGCAGTCTCTCTCGCAGTCTCTCTCGCTGTCTCTCTCGCTGTCTCCCTCGCTGTCTCCCTCGCTGTCTCCCTCGCTGTCTCTCTCGCTGTCTCCCTCGCAGTCTCTCTCGCAGTCTCTCTCGCAGACTCTCTCGCTGTCTCTATCGCTGTCTCCCTCGCAGTCTCTATCGGTGTCTCCCTCGCAGTCTCATTCGCTGTCTCCCTCGCAGTCTCTCTCGCAGTCTCACTCGCTTTCTCCCTCGCTCTCTCCCTCGCAGGCTCTCTCGCTGTCTCCCTCGCAGTCTCCCTCGCAGTCTCCCTCGCAGTCTCCCTCGCAGGCTCTCTCGCTGTCTCCCTCGCAGTCTCTCTCGCATTCTCTTTCGCTGTCTCTCTCGTTGTCTCTCTCGATGTCTCTCTCATTGTCTCCCTCGCTGTCTCCCTCTCAGTCTCTCTCCCAGTCTCTCTCGCATTCTCTCTCGCTGTCTCCCTCGCACTCTCTGGCTTTCTCTCTCGCTTTCTCTCTCGCAGTCCCTCTCACTGTCTCTCTCGCAGTCTCTCTCGCAGTCTCTCTCGCTGTCTCCCTCACAGTCTCCCTCACAGTCTCCCTCACAGTCTCCCTCACAGTCTCTCTCGCTGTCTCTCTCGCTGTCTCTCTCACAGTCTCCCTCACAGTCTCTCTCGCTGTCTCTCTCGCTGTCTCTCTCGCTGTCTCTCTCGCTGTCTCTCTCGCCGTCTCCCTCGCAGTCTCTCTCGAAGTCTCTCTCGCTGTCTCCCTCGCTGTCTCTCTCGCTCTCTCTCTCGCCGTCGCTCTCGCCGTCTCCCTCGCAGTCTCTCTCGAAGTCTCTCTCGCTGTCTCCCTCGCTGTCTCTCCCGCTCTCTCTCTCGCCGTCGCTCTCGCCGTCTCCCTCGCAGTCTCTCTCGAAGTCTCTCTCGCCGTCTCCCTCGCAGTCTCTCTCGAAGTCTCCCTCGCTGTCTCCCTCGCTGTCTCTCTCGCTCTCTCTCTCGCCGTCTCCCTCGCCGTCTCCCTCGCAGTCACTCTCGCAGTCTCTCTCGCTGTATCCCTCGCTGTCTCTCTCGCTATCTCCATAGCAGTCTCTCTCGCAGTCTCCCTCACAGTCTCTCTCGCTGTCTCCCTCGCAGTCACCCTGGATGTCTCTTCTCGCAGTCTCTCTCGCAGTCTCTCTCGCATTCTCTTTCGCTGTCTCTCTCGATGTCTCTCTCGATGTCTCTCTCGTTGTCTCCCTCGCTGTCTCCCTCTCAGTCTCTCTCAGTCTCTCTCTCAGTCTCTCTCTCAGTCTCTCTCGCATTCTATCTCGCTGTCTCCCTCGCTGTCTCCCTCGCACTCTCTGGCTTTCTCTCTGGCTTTCTCTCTCGCAGTCCCTCTCACTGTCTCTCTCGCAGTCTCTCTCGCAGTCTCTCTCGCAGTCCCTCTCACTGTCTCTCTCGCAGTCTCCCTCACAGTCTCCCTCGCAGTCTCTCTCGAAGTCTCTCTCTATGTCTCCTTCGCTGTCTCTCTCGCTCTCTCTCTCGCCATCGCCCTCGCCGTCTCCCTCGCAGTCACTCTCGCAGTCTCTCTCGCTGTATCCCTCGCTGTCTCTCTCGCTATCTCCATTGCAGTCTCTCTCGCAGTCTCCCTCACAGTCTCCCTCGCTGTCTCCCTCACAGTCTCTCTCGCAGTCTCTCTCGCAGTCTCTCTCGCAGTCTCTCTCGCAGTCTCTCTCGCTGTCTCCCTCGCTGTCTCTCTCGCTGTCTCCCTTGCAGTCTCCCTCGCAGTCTCTCTCGCTTTCTCCCTCGCAGTCTCTCTCGCTTTCTCCCTCGCAGTCTCTCTCGCAGTTTCTCTCGCAGTCTCCCTCGCTATCTCCCTCGTTGTCTCCCTCGCTGTCTCACGCGATCTCTCTCGCATTCTCTCTCGTTGTCTCCCTCGCAGTCTCTCTCGCTGTGTCCCTCGCAGTCTCTCTCACAGGCTCTGTCGCTGTCTCTGTCGCTGTCTCTGTCGCTGTCTCTGTCGCTGTCTCCCTCGCTGTCTCCCTCGCTGCCTCCGTCGCAGTCTCTCTCTAAGTCTCTCTCGCTGTCTCCCTCGCTGTCTCCCTCGCTGTCTCCCTCGCTGTCTCCCTCGCTGTCTCCCTCGCTGTCTCCCTCGCTGTCTCCCTCGCCGTCTCCCTCGCCGTCTCCCTCGCCGTCTCCCTCGCCGTCTCCCTCGCCGTCTCCCTGGCCGTCTCCCTGGCCGTCTCCCTGGCCGTCTCCCTGGCCGTCTCCCTGGCCGTCTCCCTGGCCGTCTCCCTGGCCGTCTCCCTGGCAGTCTCCCTCGCAGTCTCCCTCGCAGTCTCTCTCGCAGTCTCTCTCGCAGTCTCTCTCGCAGTCTCTCTCGCTGTCTCTCTCGCTGTCTCTCTCAATGTACTCTCGCTGTCTCCCTCGCTGTCTCACTCACTCTATCCCTCACTGTATCTCTCGCAGTCTCTCTCGCTGTCTCTCTCGCTGTCTCTCTCGCTGTCTCCCTCGCTGTCTCCCTCGCTGTCTCCCTCGCTGTCTCCCTCGCTCTCTCCCTCGCCGTCTCTCTCGCCGTCTGTCTCGCCGTCTCTCTCGCCGTCTCTCTCTCCATCTCTCTCTCCATCTCTCTCGCCATCTCTCTCGCAGTCTCCCTCGCTGTCTCCCTCGCTGTCTCCCTCGCAGTCTCTCTCGCAGTCTCTCTCGCAGTCTCTCTCGCAGTCTCTCTCGCAGTCTCCCTCGCTGTCTCCCTCCCAGACTCTCTCGCAGTCTCCCTCCCAGTCTCTCTCGCAGTCTCTCTCGCAGTCTCTCTCGCAGTCTCTCTTGCTGTCCCTCTCGCAGTCTCTCTCGCTGTCTCTCTCGCCGTCTCCCTCGCAGTCTCTCTCGAAGTCTCTCTCGCTGTCTCCCTCGCTGTCTCTCTCGCTCTCTCTCTCGCCGTCGCTCTCGCCGTCTCCCTCGCAGTCTCTCTCGAAGTCTCTCTCGCTGTCTCCCTCGCTGTCTCTCCCGCTCTCTCTCTCGCCGTCGCTCTCGCCGTCTCCCTCGCAGTCTCTCTCGAAGTCTCTCTCGCCGTCTCCCTCGCAGTCTCTCTCGAAGTCTCCCTCGCTGTCTCCCTCGCTGTCTCTCTCGCTCTCTCTCTCGCCGTCTCCCTCGCCGTCTCCCTCGCCGTCTCCCTCGCAGTCACTCTCGCAGTCACTCTCGCAGTCTCTCTCGCTGTATCCCTCGCTGTCTCTCTCGCTATCTCCATAGCAGTCTCTCTCGCAGTCTCCCTCACAGTCTCTCTCGCTGTCTCCCTCGCAGTCACCCTGGATGTCTCTTCTCGCATTCTCTTTCGCTGTCTCTCTCGATGTCTCTCTCGATGTCTCTCTCGTTGTCTCCCTCGCTGTCTCCCTCTCAGTCTCTCTCTCAGTCTCTCTCTCAGTCTCTCTCTCAGTCTCTCTCTCAGTCTCTCTCGCATTCTATCTCGCTGTCTCCCTCGCTGTCTCCCTCGCACTCTCTGGCTTTCTCTCTGGCTTTCTCTCTCGCAGTCCCTCTCACTGTCTCTCTCGCAGTCTCTCTCGCAGTCTCTCTCGCAGTCTCTCTCGCAGTCCCTCTCACTGTCTCTCTCGCAGTCTCCCTCACAGTCTCCCTCGCAGTCTCTCTCGAAGTCTCTCTCTCTGTCTCCTTCGCTGTCTCTCTCGCTCTCTCTCTCGCCATCGCCCTCGCCGTCTCCCTCGCCGTCTCCCTCGCAGTCACTCTCGCAGTCTCTCTCGCTGTATCCCTCGCTGTCTCTCTCGCTATCTCCATTGCAGTCTCTCTCGCAGTCTCCCTCACAGTCTCCCTCGCTGTCTCCCTCACAGTCTCTCTCGCAGTCTCTCTCGCAGTCTCTCTCGCAGTCTCTCTCGCAGTCTCTCTCGCTGTCTCCCTCGCTGTCTCTCTCGCTGCCTCCCTTGCAGTCTCCCTCGCAGTCTCTCTCGCTTTCTCCCTCGCAGTCTCTCTCGCTTTCTCCCTCGCAGTCTCTCTCGCAGTTTCTCTCGCAGTCTCCCTCGCTATCTCCCTCGTTGTCTCCCTCGCTGTCTCACGCGATCTCTCTCGCATTCTCTCTCGTTGTCTCCCTCGCAGTCTCTCTCGCTGTGTCCCTCGCAGTCTCTCTCACAGGCTCTGTCGCTGTCTCTGTCGCTGTCTCTGTCGCTGTCTCCCTCGCTGTCTCCCTCGCAGTCTCTCTCTAAGTCTCTCTCGCTGTCTCCCTCGCTGTCTCCCTCGCCGTCTCCCTCGCCGTCTCCCTCGCCGTCTCCCTCACCGTCTCCCTCGCCGTCTCCCTCGCCGTCTCCCTCGCCGTCTCCCTCGCCGTCTCCCTCGCCGTCTCCCTCGCCGTCTCCCTGGCCGTCTCCCTGGCAGTCTCCCTCGCAGTATCTCTCGCAGTCTCTCTCGCAGTCTCTCTCGCAGTCTCTCTCGCTGTCTCTCTCAATGTACTCTCGCTGTCTCCCTCGCTGTCTCACTCACTCTATCCCTCACTGTATCTCTCGCTGTCTCTCTCGCTGTCTCTCTCGCTGTCTCTCTCGCTGTCTCCCTCGCTGTCTCCCTCGCTGTCTCCCTCGCTGTCTCACTCGCTCTCTCCCTCGCCGTCTCTCTCGCCGTCTCTCTCGCCGTCTCTCTCGCCGTCTCTCTCGCCGTCTCTCTCTCCATCTCTCTCTCCATCTCTCTCGCCGACTCCCTCGCCGTCTCCCTCGCTGTCTCCCTCGCAGTCTCTCTCGCAGTCTCTCTCGCAGTCTCTCTCGCAGTCTCTCTCGCAGTCTCTCTCGCAGTCTCCCTCGCTGTCTCCCTCCCAGACTCTCTCGCAGTCTCCCTCCCAGTCTCTCTCGCAGTCTCTCTCGCAGTCTCTCTCGCAGTCTCTCTCGCAGTCTCTCTCGCAGTCTCTCTCGCTGTCCCTCTCGCAGTCTCTCTCGCTGTCCCTCTCGCAGTCTCTCTCGCTGTCTCCCACGCTGTCTCCCTCGCAGTCTCTCTCGCAGTCTCTCTCGCAGTCTCTCTCGCAGTCTCTCTCACTGTCTCCCTCGCTTTCTCCCTCGCTGTCTCTCTCGCTGTCTCTCTCGCTGTCTCTCTCGCTGTCTCCCTCGCAGTCTCCCTCGCTCTCTCCCTCGCTCTCTCTCTCGCTCTCTCTCTCGCTCTCTCTCTCGCCGTCTCCCTCGCAGTCTCTCTCGCTGTATCCCTCGCTGTCTCTCTCGCTATTTCCCTAGCAGTCTCTCTCGCAGTTTCTCTCGCTTTCTCCCTCGCAGTCTCTCTCGCTGTCTCCCTCGCAGTCACTCTCGCAGTCTCTCTCGCAGTCTCTCTCGCAGTCTCTCTCGCAGTCTCTCTCGCAGTCTCTCTCGCTGTCTCCCTCGCAGTCTCTCTCGCTGTCTCCCTCGCAGTCTCTCTCACAGTCTCTCTCGCAGTCTCTCTCGCTGTCTCCCTCGCAGTCTCTATCGCTGTCTCCCTCGCAGTCTCTATCGCTGTCTCCCTCGCAGTCTCTCTCGCAGTCTCTCTCGCAGTCTCTCTCGCTTTCTCCCTCGCTCTCTCACTCGCTCTCTCACTCGCAGACTCTCTCACTGTCTCCCTCGCAGTCTCCCTCGCTGTGTCCCTCGCTGTCTCTCTCGCTGTCTCTCTCGCTGTCTCTCTCGCTGTCTCTCTCGCTGTCTTCCTCGCAGTCTCTCTTGCAGTCTCTCTCGCTGTCTCCCTCGCTGTCTCCCTCGCTGTCTCCCTCGCTGTCTCCCTCGCTGTGTCCCTCGCTGTGTCCCTCGCTCTCTCCCTCGCCGTCTCCCTCGCCGTATCTCTCGCAGTCTCTCTCGCTGACTTCCTCGCAGTTTCTCTCGCTGTCTCCCTCGCTGTCTCCCTCGCTGTCTCCCTCGCTGCATCCCTCGCTGTCTCCCTAGCAGACGCTCTCGCAGTCTCTCTCGCAGTCTCTCTCGCAGTCTCCCTCGCTGTCTCCCTCGCTGTCTCCCTCGCTGTCTCCCTCGCTGCCTCCCTCGCAGTCTCTCTCGAAGTCTCCCTCGCTGTCTCCCTCGCTGTCTCCCTCGCTGTCTCCCTCGCTGTCTCCCTCGCTGTCTCCCTCGCTGTCTCCCTCGCCGTCTCCCTCGCCGTCTCCCTCGCAGTCTCTCTCGCCGTGTCTCTCGCTATATCCCTCGCTGTCTCTCTCGCTATTTCCCTAGCAGTCTCTCTCGCAGTTTCTCTCGCTGTCTCCCTCGCAGTCTCTCTCGCTGTCTCCCTCGCAGTCTCTCTCGCAGTCTCTCTCGCAGTCTCTCTCGCTGTCTCCCTCGCAGTCTCTATCGCAGTCTCTATCGCAGTCTCCCTCGCAGTCTCTCTCGCTGTCTCTCTCGCTGTCTCTCTCGCTGTCTCCCTCGCTGTCTCCCTCGCTGTCTCCCTCGCTGTCTCCCTCGCTGTCTCACTCGCTCTCTCCCTCGCCGTCTCTCTCGCCGTCTCTCTCGCCGTCTCACTCGCCGTCTCTCTCGCCGTCTCTCTCTCCATCTCTCTCTCCATCTCTCTCGCAGTCTCCCTCGCTGTCTCCCTCGCTGTCTCCCTCGCTGTCTCCCTCGCTGTCTCTCTCGCAGTCTCTCTCGCAGTCTCCCTCGCTGTCTCCCTCCCAGACTCTCTCGCAGTCTCCCTCCCAGTCTCTCTCGCAGTCTCTCTCGCAGTCTCTCTCGCAGTCTCTCTCGCAGTCTCTCTTGCTGTCCCTCTCGCAGTCTCTCTCGCTGTCCCTCTCGCAGTCTCCCACGCTGTCTCCCTCGCAGTCTCTCTCGCAGTCTCTCTCGCAGTCTCTCTCACTGTCTCCCTCGCTGTCTCCCTCGCTGTCTCTCTCGCTGTCTCTCTCGCTGTCTCTCTCGCTGTCTCCCTCGCTCTCTCCCTCGCTCTCTCCCTCGCTCTCTCTCTCGCTCTCTCTCTCGCCGTCTCCCTCGCAGTCTCTCTCGCTGTATCCCTCGCTGTCTCTCTCGCTATTTCCCTAGCAGTCTCTCTCGCAGTTTCTCTCGCTTTCTCCCTCGCAGTCTCTCTCGCTGTCTCCCTCGCAGTCTCTCTCGCAGTCTCTCTCGCAGTCTCTCTCGCAGTCTCTCTCGCAGTCTCTCTCGCTGTCTCTCTCGCTGTCTCCCTCACAGTCTCTCTCGCTGTCTCCCTCGCAGTCTCCCTCACAGTCTCTCTCGCAGTCTCCCTCGCAGTCTCTCTCACAGTCTCCCTCGCAGTCTCTCTCACAGTCTCTCTCGCAGTCTCTCTCGCTGTCTCCCTCGCAGTCTCTATCGCTGTCTCCCTCGCAGTCTCTCTCGCAGTCTCTCTCGCAGTCTCTCTCGCTTTCTCCCTCGCTCTCTCACTCGCTCTCTCACTCGCAGACTCTCTCACTGTCTCCCTCGCAGTCTCCCTCGCTGTCTCCCTCGCTGTCTCCCTCGCTGTCTCTCTCGCTGTCTCTCTCGCTGTCTCTCTCGCTGTCTTCCTCGCAGTCTCTCTTGCAGTCTCTCTCGCTGTCTCCCTCGCTGTCTCCCTCGCTGTCTCCCTCGCTGTCTCCCTCGCTGTGTCCCTCGCTGTGTCCCTCGCTCTCTCCCTCGCCGTCTCCCTCGCCGTATCTCTCGCAGTCTCTCTCGCTGACTTCCTCGCAGTTTCTCTCGCTGTCTCCCTCGCTGTCTCCCTCGCTGTCTCCCTCGCTGTCTCCCTCGCTGTCTCCCTAGCAGACGCTCTCGCAGTCTCTCTCGCAGTCTCCCTCGCTGTCTCCCTCGCTGTCTCCCTCGCTGTCTCCCTCGCTGCCTCCCTCGCAGTCTCTCTCGAAGTCTCCCTCGCTGTCTCCCTCGCTGTCTCCCTCGCTGTCTCCCTCGCTGTCTCCCTCGCTGTCTCCCTCGCCGTCTCCCTCGCAGTCTCTCTCGCCGTGTCTCTCGCTATATCCCTCGCTGTCTCTCTCGCTATTTCCCTAGCAGTCTCTCTCGCAGTTTCTCTCGCTGTCTCCCTCGCAGTCTCTCTCGCTGTCTCCCTCGCAGTCTCTCTCGCAGTCTCTCTCGCAGTCTCTCTCGCTGTCTCCCTCGCAGTCTCTATCGCAGTCTCTATCGCAGTCTCCCTCGCAGTCTCTCTCGCAGTCTCTCTCGCAGTCTCTCTCGCTGTCTTCCTCGCAGTCTCTCTTGCAGTCTCTCTCGCTGTCTCCCTCGCTGTCTCCCTCGCTGTCTCCCTCGCTGTCTCCCTCGCTGTCTCCCTCGCTGTCTCCCTCGCTGTCTCCCTCGCTGTGTCCCTCGCTCTCTCCCTCGCCGTCTCCCTCGCCGTCTCTCTCGCAGTCTCTCTCGCAGTCTCTCTCGCTGTCTTCCTCTCGCTGTCTCCCTCGCTGTCTCCCTCGCTGTCTCCCTCGCTGCCTCCCTCGCTGTCTCCCTAGCAGACGCTCTCGCAGTCTCTCTCGCAGTCTCCCTCGCTGTCTCCCTCGCTGTCTCCCTCGCTGCCTCCCTCACAGTCTCTCTCGAAGTCTCCCTCGCTGTCTCCCTCGCTGTCTCCCTCGCTGTCTCCCTCGCTGTCTCCCTCGCTGTCTCCCTCGCTGTCTCCCTCGCCGTCTCCCTCGCAGTCTCCCTCGCAGTCTCTCTCGCCGTGTCTCTCGCTATATCCCTCGCTGTCTCCCTAGCAGTCTCTCTCGCTGTCTCCCTCGCAGTCTCTCTCGCTGTCTCCCTCGCAGTGTCTCTCGCAGTCTCTCTCGCAGTCTCTCTCGCTGTCTCCCTCGCTGTCTCCCTCGCTGTCTCCCTCACAGTCTCTCTCGCTGTCTCCCTCGCAGTCTCTCTCGCAGTCTCTCTCGCAGTCTCTCTCGCAGTCTCTCTCGCTGTCTCCCTCGCAGTCTCTATCGCTGTCTCCCTCGCAGTCTCTCTCGCAGTCTCTCTCGCTTTCTCTCTCGCTTTCTCCCTCGCTCTCTCCCTCGCAGACTCTCTCGCAGACTCTCTCGCTGTCTCCCTCGCTGTCTCCCTCGCTGTCTCCCTCACTGTCTCTCTCGCTGTCTCCCTCACAGTCTCTCTCGCTGACTCTCTCGCTGTCTCCCTCGCAGTCTCCCTCGCAGTCTCCCTCGCAGTCTCCCTCGAAGTCTCCCTCGAAGTCTCCCTCGAAGTCACCCTGGATGTCTCTCTCGCAGTCTCTCTCGCATTCTCTTTTGCTGTCTCTCACGATGTCTCTCTCGATGTCTCTCTCGTTGTCTCCCTCGCTGTCTCCCTCTCAGTCTCTCTCTCAGTCTCTCTCTCAGTCTCTCTCGCAGTCTCT
The DNA here is from genome assembly GCF_036365525.1 of Heterodontus francisci. NCBI lineage: Eukaryota > Metazoa > Chordata > Chondrichthyes > Heterodontiformes > Heterodontidae > Heterodontus > Heterodontus francisci. The sequence continues at coordinate 50,679 of NW_027141853.1, read as the reverse complement.
CTCGCAGTCTCTCTCGCAGTCTCTCTCACAGTCTCTCTCGCTGTCTCCCTCGCAGTCTCTCTCGCTGTCTCCCTCGCAGTCTCTCTCACAGTCTCTCTCGCAGTCTCTCTCGCTGTCTCCCTCGCAGTCTCTATCGCTGTCTCCCTCGCAGTCTCTCTCGCAGTCTCTCTCGCAGTCTCTCTCGCTTTCTCCCTCGCTCTCTCACTCGCTCTCTCACTCGCAGACTCTCTCACTGTCTCTCTCGCTGTATCCCTCGCTGTCTCTCTCGCTATTTCCCTAGCAGTCTCTCTCGCAGTTTCTCTCGCTTTCTCCCTCGCAGTCTCTCTCGCTGTCTCCCTCGCAGTCACTCTCGCAGTCTCTCTCGCAGTCTCTCTCGCAGTCTCTCTCGCAGTCTCTCTCGCAGTCTCTCTCGCTGTCTCCCTCGCAGTCTCTCTCGCTGTCTCCCTCGCAGTCTCTCTCACAGTCTCTCTCGCAGTCTCTCTCGCTGTCTCCCTCGCAGTCTCTATCGCTGTCTCCCTCGCAGTCTCTATCGCTGTCTCCCTCGCAGTCTCTCTCGCAGTCTCTCTCGCAGTCTCTCTCGCTTTCTCCCTCGCTCTCTCACTCGCTCTCTCACTCGCTCTCTCACTCGCAGACTCTCTCACTGTCTCCCTCGCAGTCTCCCTCGCTGTGTCCCTCGCTGTCTCTCTCGCTGTCTCTCTCGCTGTCTCTCTCGCTGTCTTCCTCGCAGTCTCTCTCGCTGACTTCCTCGCAGTTTCTCTCGCTGTCTCCCTCGCTGTCTCCCTCGCTGTCTCCCTCGCTGTCTCCCTCGCTGTCTCCCTAGCAGACGCTCTCGCAGTCTCTCTCGCAGTCTCCCTCGCTGTCTCCCTCGCTGTCTCCCTCGCTGTCTCCCTCGCTGCCTCCCTCGCAGTCTCTCTCGAAGTCTCCCTCGCTGTCTCCCTCGCTGTCTCCCTCGCTGTCTCCCTCGCTGTCTCCCTCGCCGTCTCCCTCGCAGTCTCTCTCGCCGTGTCTCTCGCTATATCCCTCGCTGTCTCTCTCGCTATTTCCCTAGCAGTCTCTCTCGCAGTTTCTCTCGCTGTCTCCCTCGCAGTCTCTCTCGCTGTCTCCCTCGCAGTCTCTCTCGCAGTCTCTCTCGCAGTCTCTCTCGCTGTCTCCCTCGCAGTCTCTATCGCAGTCTCTATCGCAGTCTCCCTCGCAGTCTCTCTCGCAGTCTCTCTCGCAGTCTCTCTCGCTGTCTTCCTCGCAGTCTCTCTTGCAGTCTCTCTCGCTGTCTCCCTCGCTGTCTCCCTCGCTGTCTCCCTCGCTGTCTCCCTCGCTGTCTCCCTCGCTGTCTCCCTCGCTGTCTCCCTCGCTGTGTCCCTCGCTCTCTCCCTCGCCGTCTCCCTCGCCGTCTCTCTCGCAGTCTCTCTCGCAGTCTCTCTCGCTGTCTTCCTCTCGCTGTCTCCCTCGCTGTCTCCCTCGCTGTCTCCCTCGCTGCCTCCCTCGCTGTCTCCATAGCAGACGCTCTCGCAGTCTCTCTCGCAGTCTCCCTCGCTGTCTCCCTCGCTGTCTCCCTCGCTGCCTCCCTCACAGTCTCTCTCGAAGTCTCCCTCGCTGTCTCCCTCGCTGTCTCCCTCGCTGTCTCCCTCGCTGTCTCCCTCGCTGTCTCCCTCGCTGTCTCCCTCGCCGTCTCCCTCGCAGTCTCCCTCGCAGTCTCTCTCGCCGTGTCTCTCGCTATATCCCTCGCTGTCTCCCTAGCAGTCTCTCTCGCTGTCTCCCTCGCAGTCTCTCTCGCTGTCTCCCTCGCAGTGTCTCTCGCAGTCTCTCTCGCAGTCTCTCTCGCTGTCTCCCTCGCTGTCTCCCTCGCTGTCTCCCTCACAGTCTCTCTCGCTGTCTCCCTCGCAGTCTCTCTCGCAGTCTCTCTCGCAGTCTCTCTCGCAGTCTCTCTCGCTGTCTCCCTCGCAGTCTCTATCGCTGTCTCCCTCGCAGTCTCTCTCGCAGTCTCTCTCGCAGTCTCTCTCGCTTTCTCCCTCGCTCTCTCACTCGCTCTCTCACTCGCTCTCTCACTCGCAGACTCTCTCACTGTCTCCCTCGCAGTCTCCCTCGCTGTGTCCCTCGCTGTCTCTCTCGCTGTCTCTCTCGCTGTCTCTCTCGCTGTCTTCCTCGCAGTCTCTCTCGCTGACTTCCTCGCAGTTTCTCTCGCTGTCTCCCTCGCTGTCTCCCTCGCTGTCTCCCTCGCTGTCTCCCTCGCTGTCTCCCTAGCAGACGCTCTCGCAGTCTCTCTCGCAGTCTCCCTCGCTGTCTCCCTCGCTGTCTCCCTCGCTGTCTCCCTCGCTGCCTCCCTCGCAGTCTCTCTCGAAGTCTCCCTCGCTGTCTCCCTCGCTGTCTCCCTCGCTGTCTCCCTCGCTGTCTCCCTCGCCGTCTCCCTCGCAGTCTCTCTCGCCGTGTCTCTCGCTATATCCCTCGCTGTCTCTCTCGCTATTTCCCTAGCAGTCTCTCTCGCAGTTTCTCTCGCTGTCTCCCTCGCAGTCTCTCTCGCTGTCTCCCTCGCAGTCTCTCTCGCAGTCTCTCTCGCAGTCTCTCTCGCTGTCTCCCTCGCAGTCTCTATCGCAGTCTCTATCGCAGTCTCCCTCGCAGTCTCTCTCGCAGTCTCTCTCGCAGTCTCTCTCGCTGTCTTCCTCGCAGTCTCTCTTGCAGTCTCTCTCGCTGTCTCCCTCGCTGTCTCCCTCGCTGTCTCCCTCGCTGTCTCCCTCGCTGTCTCCCTCGCTGTCTCCCTCGCTGTCTCCCTCGCTGTGTCCCTCGCTCTCTCCCTCGCCGTCTCCCTCGCCGTCTCTCTCGCAGTCTCTCTCGCAGTCTCTCTCGCTGTCTTCCTCTCGCTGTCTCCCTCGCTGTCTCCCTCGCTGTCTCCCTCGCTGCCTCCCTCGCTGTCTCCATAGCAGACGCTCTCGCAGTCTCTCTCGCAGTCTCCCTCGCTGTCTCCCTCGCTGTCTCCCTCGCTGCCTCCCTCACAGTCTCTCTCGAAGTCTCCCTCGCTGTCTCCCTCGCTGTCTCCCTCGCTGTCTCCCTCGCTGTCTCCCTCGCTGTCTCCCTCGCTGTCTCCCTCGCCGTCTCCCTCGCAGTCTCCCTCGCAGTCTCTCTCGCCGTGTCTCTCGCTATATCCCTCGCTGTCTCCCTAGCAGTCTCTCTCGCTGTCTCCCTCGCAGTCTCTCTCGCTGTCTCCCTCGCAGTGTCTCTCGCAGTCTCTCTCGCAGTCTCTCTCGCTGTCTCCCTCGCTGTCTCCCTCGCTGTCTCCCTCACAGTCTCTCTCGCTGTCTCCCTCGCAGTCTCTCTCGCAGTCTCTCTCGCAGTCTCTCTCGCAGTCTCTCTCGCTGTCTCCCTCGCAGTCTCTATCGCTGTCTCCCTCGCAGTCTCTCTCGCAGTCTCTCTCGCTTTCTCTCTCGCTTTCTCCCTCGCTCTCTCCCTCGCAGACTCTCTCGCAGACTCTCTCGCTGTCTCCCTCGCTGTCTCCCTCGCTGTCTCCCTCACTGTCTCTCTCGCTGTCTCCCTCACAGTCTCTCTCGCTGACTCTCTCGCTGTCTCCCTCGCAGTCTCCCTCGCAGTCTCCCTCGAAGTCTCCCTCGAAGTCTCCCTCGAAGTCACCCTGGATGTCTCTCTCGCAGTCTCTCTCGCATTCTCTTTTGCTGTCTCTCACGATGTCTCTCTCGATGTCTCTCTCGTTGTCTCCCTCGCTGTCTCCCTCTCAGTCTCTCTCTCAGTCTCTCTCTCAGTCTCTCTCGCAGTCTCTCTCGCAGTCTCTCTCGCAGTCTCTCTCACAGTCTCTCTCGCTGTCTCCCTCGCAGTCTCTCTCGCTGTCTCCCTCGCAGTCTCTCTCACAGTCTCTCTCGCAGTCTCTCTCGCTGTCTCCCTCGCAGTCTCTATCGCTGTCTCCCTCGCAGTCTCTCTCGCAGTCTCTCTCGCAGTCTCTCTCGCTTTCTCCCTCGCTCTCTCACTCGCTCTCTCACTCGCAGACTCTCTCACTGTCTCTCTCGCTGTATCCCTCGCTGTCTCTCTCGCTATTTCCCTAGCAGTCTCTCTCGCAGTTTCTCTCGCTTTCTCCCTCGCAGTCTCTCTCGCTGTCTCCCTCGCAGTCACTCTCGCAGTCTCTCTCGCAGTCTCTCTCGCAGTCTCTCTCGCAGTCTCTCTCGCAGTCTCTCTCGCTGTCTCCCTCGCAGTCTCTCTCGCTGTCTCCCTCGCAGTCTCTCTCACAGTCTCTCTCGCAGTCTCTCTCGCTGTCTCCCTCGCAGTCTCTATCGCTGTCTCCCTCGCAGTCTCTCTCGCAGTCTCTCTCGCAGTCTCTCTTGCTTTCTCCCTCGCTCTCTCACTCGCTCTCTCACTCGCAGACTCTCTCACTGTCTCCCTCGCAGTCTCCCTCGCTGTGTCCCTCGCTGTCTCTCTCGCTGTCTCTCTCGCTGTCTCTCTCGCTGTCTTCCTCGCAGTCTCTCTTGCAGTCTCTCTCGCTGTCTCCCTCGCTGTCTCCCTCGCTGTCTCCCTCGCTGTCTCCCTCGCTGTGTCCCTCGCTGTGTCCCTCGCTCTCTCCCTCGCCGTCTCCCTCGCCGTATCTCTCGCAGTCTCTCTCGCTGACTTCCTCGCAGTTTCTCTCGCTGTCTCCCTCGCTGTCTCCCTCGCTGTCTCCCTCGCTGCATCCCTCGCTGTCTCCCTAGCAGACGCTCTCGCAGTCTCTCTCGCAGTCTCTCTCGCAGTCTCCCTCGCTGTCTCCCTCGCTGCATCCCTCGCTGTCTCCCTAGCAGACGCTCTCGCAGTCTCCCTCCCAGTCTCTCTCGCAGTCTCTCTCGCAGTCTCTCTCGCAGTCTCTCTCGCAGTCTCTCTTGCTGTCCCTCTCTCAGTCTCTCTCGCTGTCCCTCTCGCAGTCTCCCACGCTGTCTCCCTCGCAGTCTCTCTCGCAGTCTCTCTCGCAGTCTCTCTCACTGTCTCCCTCGCTGTCTCCCTCGCTGTCTCCCTCGCTGTCTCTCTCGCTGTCTCTCTCGCTGTCTCTCTCGCTGTCTCCCTCGCTCTCTCCCTCGCTCTCTCCCTCGCTCTCTCCCTCGCTCTCTCTCTCGCTCTCTCTCTCGCCGTCTCCCTCGCAGTCTCTCTCGCTGTATCCCTCGCTGTCTCTCTCGCTATTTCCCTAGCAGTCTCTCTCGCAGTTTCTCTCGCTTTCTCCCTCGCAGTCTCTCTCGCTGTCTCCCTCGCAGTCTCTCTCGCAGTCTCTCTCGCAGTCTCTCTCGCAGTCTCTCTCGCAGTCTCTCTCGCTGTCTCCCTCACAGTCTCTCTCGCTGTCTCCCTCGCAGTCTCTCTCACAGTCTCTCTCGCAGTCTCTCTCGCTGTCTCCCTCGCAGTCTCTATCGCTGTCTCCCTCGCAGTCTCTCTCGCAGTCTCTCTCGCAGTCTCTCTCGCTTTCTCCCTCGCTCTCTCACTCGCTCTCTCACTCGCAGACTCTCTCACTGTCTCCCTCGCAGTCTCCCTCGCTGTCTCCCTCGCTGTCTCCCTCGCTGTCTCTCTCGCTGTCTCTCTCGCTGTCTCTCTCGCTGTCTTCCTCGCAGTCTCTCTTGCAGTCTCTCTCGCTGTCTCCCTCGCTGTCTCCCTCGCTGTCTCCCTCGCTGTCTCCCTCGCTGTGTCCCTCGCTGTGTCCCTCGCTCTCTCCCTCGCCGTCTCCCTCGCCGTATCTCTCGCAGTCTCTCTCGCTGACTTCCTCGCAGTTTCTCTCGCTGTCTCCCTCGCTGTCTCCCTCGCTGTCTCCCTCGCTGTCTCCCTCGCTGTCTCCCTAGCAGACGCTCTCGCAGTCTCTCTCGCAGTCTCCCTCGCTGTCTCCCTCGCTGTCTCCCTCGCTGTCTCCCTCGCTGCCTCCCTCGCAGTCTCTCTCGAAGTCTCCCTCGCTGTCTCCCTCGCTGTCTCCCTCGCTGTCTCCCTCGCTGTCTCCCTCGCTGTCTCCCTCGCCGTCTCCCTCGCAGTCTCTCTCGCCGTGTCTCTCGCTATATCCCTCGCTGTCTCTCTCGCTATTTCCCTAGCAGTCTCTCTCGCAGTTTCTCTCGCTGTCTCCCTCGCAGTCTCTCTCGCTGTCTCCCTCGCAGTCTCTCTCGCAGTCTCTCTCGCAGTCTCTCTCGCTGTCTCCCTCGCAGTCTCTATCGCAGTCTCCCTCGCAGTCTCTCTCGCAGTCTCTCTCGCAGTCTCTCTCGCTGTCTTCCTCGCAGTCTCTCTTGCAGTCTCTCTCGCTGTCTCCCTCGCTGTCTCCCTCGCTGTCTCCCTCGCTGTCTCCCTCGCTGTCTCCCTCGCTGTCTCCCTCGCTGTCTCCCTCGCTGTGTCCCTCGCTCTCTCCCTCGCCGTCTCCCTCGCCGTCTCTCTCGCAGTCTCTCTCGCAGTCTCTCTCGCTGTCTTCCTCTCGCTGTCTCCCTCGCTGTCTCCCTCGCTGTCTCCCTCGCTGCCTCCCTCGCTGTCTCCCTAGCAGACGCTCTCGCAGTCTCTCTCGCAGTCTCCCTCGCTGTCTCCCTCGCTGTCTCCCTCGCTGCCTCCCTCACAGTCTCTCTCGAAGTCTCCCTCGCTGTCTCCCTCGCTGTCTCCCTCGCTGTCTCCCTCGCTGTCTCCCTCGCTGTCTCCCTCGCCGTCTCCCTCGCAGTCTCCCTCGCAGTCTCTCTCGCCGTGTCTCTCGCTATATCCCTCGCTGTCTCCCTAGCAGTCTCTCTCGCTGTCTCCCTCGCAGTCTCTCTCGCTGTCTCCCTCGCAGTGTCTCTCGCAGTCTCTCTCGCAGTCTCTCTCGCTGTCTCCCTCGCTGTCTCCCTCGCTGTCTCCCTCACAGTCTCTCTCGCTGTCTCCCTCGCAGTCTCTCTCGCAGTCTCTCTCGCAGTCTCTCTCGCAGTCTCTCTCGCTGTCTCCCTCGCAGTCTCTATCGCTGTCTCCCTCGCAGTCTCTCTCGCAGTCTCTCTCGCTTTCTCTCTCGCTTTCTCCCTCGCTCTCTCCCTCGCAGACTCTATCGCAGACTCTCTCGCTGTCTCCCTCGCTGTCTCCCTCGCTGTCTCCCTCACTGTCTCTCTCGCTGTCTCCCTCACAGTCTCTCTCGCTGACTCTCTCGCTGTCTCCCTCGCTGTCTCCCTCGCTGTCTCCCTCGCTGTCTCCCTCGCTGTCTCCCTCGCCGTCTCCCTCGCAGTCTCTCTCGCCGTGTCTCTCGCTATATCCCTCGCTGTCTCTCTCGCTATTTCCCTAGCAGTCTCTCTCGCAGTTTCTCTCGCTGTCTCCCTCGCAGTCTCTCTCGCTGTCTCCCTCGCAGTCTCTCTCGCAGTCTCTCTCGCAGTCTCTCTCGCTGTCTCCCTCGCAGTCTCTATCGCAGTCTCTATCGCAGTCTCCCTCGCAGTCTCTCTCGCAGTCTCTCTCGCAGTCTCTCTCGCTGTCTTCCTCGCAGTCTCTCTTGCAGTCTCTCTCGCTGTCTCCCTCGCTGTCTCCCTCGCTGTCTCCCTCGCTGTCTCCCTCGCTGTCTCCCTCGCTGTCTCCCTCGCTGTCTCCCTCGCTGTGTCCCTCGCTCTCTCCCTCGCCGTCTCCCTCGCCGTCTCTCTCGCAGTCTCTCTCGCAGTCTCTCTCGCTGTCTTCCTCTCGCTGTCTCCCTCGCTGTCTCCCTCGCTGTCTCCCTCGCTGCCTCCCTCGCTGTCTCCCTAGCAGACGCTCTCGCAGTCTCTCTCGCAGTCTCCCTCGCTGTCTCCCTCGCTGTCTCCCTCGCTGCCTCCCTCACAGTCTCTCTCGAAGTCTCCCTCGCTGTCTCCCTCGCTGTCTCCCTCGCTGTCTCCCTCGCTGTCTCCCTCGCTGTCTCCCTCGCCGTCTCCCTCGCAGTCTCCCTCGCAGTCTCTCTCGCCGTGTCTCTCGCTATATCCCTCGCTGTCTCCCTAGCAGTCTCTCTCGCTGTCTCCCTCGCAGTCTCTCTCGCTGTCTCCCTCGCAGTGTCTCTCGCAGTCTCTCTCGCAGTCTCTCTCGCTGTCTCCCTCGCTGTCTCCCTCGCTGTCTCCCTCACAGTCTCTCTCGCTGTCTCCCTCGCAGTCTCTCTCGCAGTCTCTCTCGCAGTCTCTCTCGCAGTCTCTCTCGCAGTCTCTCTCGCTGTCTCCCTCGCAGTCTCTATCGCTGTCTCCCTCGCAGTCTCTCTCGCAGTCTCTCTCGCTTTCTCTCTCGCTTTCTCCCTCGCTCTCTCCCTCGCAGACTCTCTCGCAGACTCTCTCGCTGTCTCCCTCGCTGTCTCCCTCGCTGTCTCCCTCACTGTCTCTCTCGCTGTCTCCCTCACAGTCTCTCTCGCTGACTCTCTCGCTGTCTCCCTCGCAGTCTCCCTCGCAGTCTCCCTCGAAGTCTCCCTCGAAGTCTCCCTCGAAGTCACCCTGGATGTCTCTCTCGCAGTCTCTCTCGCATTCTCTTTTGCTGTCTCTCACGATGTCTCTCTCGATGTCTCTCTCGTTGTCTCCCTCGCTGTCTCCCTCTCAGTCTCTCTCTCAGTCTCTCTCTCAGTCTCTCTCGCAGTCTCTCTCGCAGTCTCTCTCGCAGTCTCTCTCACAGTCTCTCTCGCTGTCTCCCTCGCAGTCTCTCTCGCTGTCTCCCTCGCAGTCTCTCTCACAGTCTCTCTCGCAGTCTCTCTCGCTGTCTCCCTCGCAGTCTCTATCGCTGTCTCCCTCGCAGTCTCTCTCGCAGTCTCTCTCGCAGTCTCTCTCGCTTTCTCCCTCGCTCTCTCACTCGCTCTCTCACTCGCAGACTCTCTCACTGTCTCCCTCGCAGTCTCCCTCGCTGTCTCCCTCGCTGTCTCTCTCGCTGTCTCTCTCGCTGTCTCTCTCGCTGTCTTCCTCGCAGTCTCTCTTGCAGTCTCTCTCGCTGTCTCCCTCGCTGTCTCCCTCGCTGTCTCCCTCGCTGTCTCCCTCGCTGTCTCCCTCGCTGTGTCCCTCGCTGTGTCCCTCGCTCTCTCCCTCGCCGTCTCCCTCGCCGTATCTCTCGCAGTCTCTCTCGCTGACTTCCTCGCAGTTTCTCTCGCTGTCTCCCTCGCTGTCTCCCTCGCTGTCTCCCTCGCTGCCTCCCTCGCTGTCTCCCTAGCAGACGCTCTCGCAGTCTCTCTCGCAGTCTCTCTCGCAGTCTCCCTCGCTGTCTCCCTCGCTGTCTCCCTCGCTGCCTCCCTCGCAGTCTCTCTCGAAGTCTCCCTCGCTGTCTCCCTCGCTGTCTCCCTCGCTGTCTCCCTCGCTGTCTCCCTCGCTGTCTCCCTCGCCGTCTCCCTCGCCCTCTCCCTCGCAGTCTCTCTCGCCGTGTCTCTCGCTATATCCCTCGCTGTCTCTCTCGCTATTTCCCTAGCAGTCTCTCTCGCAGTTTCTCTCGCTGTCTCCCTCGCAGTCTCTCTCGCTGTCTCCCTCGCAGTCTCTCTCGCAGTCTCTCTCGCAGTCTCTCTCGCTGTCTCCCTCGCAGTCTCTATCGCAGTCTCTATCGCAGTCTCCCTCGCAGTCTCTCTCGCTGTCTCTCTCGCTGTCTCTCTCGCTGTCTCTCTCGCTGTCTCCCTCGCTGTCTCCCTCGCTGTCTCCCTCGCTGTCTCACTCGCTCTCTCCCTCGCCGTCTCTCTCGCCGTCTCTCTCGCCGTCTCTCTCGCCGTCTCTCTCGCCGTCTCTCTCTCCATCTCTCTCTCCATCTCTCTCGCCATCTCTCTCGCAGTCTCCCTCGCTGTCTCCCTCGCTGTCTCCCTCGCTGTCTCCCTCGCTGTCTCTCTCGCAGTCTCTCTCGCAGTCTCCCTCGCTGTCTCCCTCCCAGACTCTCTCGCAGTCTCCCTCCCAGTCTCTCTCGCAGTCTCTCTCGCAGTCTCTCTCGCAGTCTCTCTTGCTGTCCCTCTCGCAGTCTCTCTCGCTGTCCCTCTCGCAGTCTCCCACGCTGTCTCCCTCGCAGTCTCTCTCGCAGTCTCTCTCGCAGTCTCTCTCACTGTCTCCCTCGCTGTCTCCCTCGCTGTCTCTCTCGCTGTCTCTCTCGCTGTCTCTCTCGCTGTCTCCCTCGCTCTCTCCCTCGCTCTCTCCCTCGCTCTCTCCCTCGCTCTCTCTCTCGCTCTCTCTCTCGCCGTCTCCCTCGCAGTCTCTCTCGCTGTATCCCTCGCTGTCTCTCTCGCTATTTCCCTAGCAGTCTCTCTCGCAGTTTTTCTCGCTTTCTCCCTCGCAGTCTCTCTCGCTGTCTCTCTCGCTGTCTCCCTCGCAGTCTCTCTCGCAGTCTCTCTCGCAGTCTCTCTCGCAGTCTCTCTCGCAGTCTCTCTCGCTGTCTCCCTCGCAGTCTCTCTCGCTGTCTCCCTCGCAGTCTCTCTCACAGTCTCTCTCGCAGTCTCTCTCGCTGTCTCCCTCGCAGTCTCTATCGCTGTCTCCCTCGCAGTCTCTCTCGCAGTCTCTCTCGCAGTCTCTCTCGCTTTCTCCCTCGCTCTCTCACTCGCTCTCTCACTCGCAGACTCTCTCACTGTCTCCCTCGCAGTCTCCCTCGCTGTCTCCCTCGCTGTCTCTCTCGCTGTCTCTCTCGCTGTCTCTCTCGCTGTCTTCCTCGCAGTCTCTCTTGCAGTCTCTCTCGCTGTCTCCCTCGCTGTCTCCCTCGCTGTCTCCCTCGCTGTCTCCCTCGCTGTCTCCCTCGCTGTGTCCCTCGCTGTGTCCCTCGCTCTCTCCCTCGCCGTCTCCCTCTCCGTATCTCTCGCAGTCTCTCTCGCTGACTTCCTCGCAGTTTCTCTCGCTGTCTCCCTCGCTGTCTCCCTCGCTGTCTCCCTCGCTGTCTCCCTCGCTGTCTCCCTAGCAGACGCTCTCGCAGTCTCTCTCGCAGTCTCCCTCGCTGTCTCCCTCGCTGTCTCCCTCGCTGTCTCCCTCGCTGCCTCCCTCGCAGTCTCTCTCGAAGTCTCCCTCGCTGTCTCCCTCGCTGTCTCCCTCGCTGTCTCCCTCGCTGTCTCCCTCGCTGTCTCCCTCGCTGTCTCCCTCGCCGTCTCCCTCGCAGTCTCTCTCGCCGTGTCTCTCGCTATATCCCTCGCTGTCTCTCTCGCTATTTCCCTAGCAGTCTCTCTCGCAGTTTCTCTCGCTGTCTCCCTCGCAGTCTCTCTCGCTGTCTCCCTCGCAGTCTCTCTCGCAGTCTCTCTCGCAGTCTCTCTCGCTGTCTCCCTCGCAGTCTCTATCGCAGTCTCCCTCGCAGTCTCCCTCGCAGTCTCTCTCGCAGTCTCTCTCGCAGTCTCTCTCGCAGTCTCTCTCGCTTTCTCCCTCGCTCTCTCACTCGCAGACTCTCTCACTGTCTCCCTCGCAGTCTCCCTCGCTGTCTCCCTCGCTGTCTCTCTCGCTGTCTCTCTCGCTGTCTTCCTCGCAGTCTCTCTTGCAGTCTCTCTCGCTGTCTCCCTCGCTGTCTCCCTCGCTGTCTCCCTCGCTGTCTCCCTCGCTGTCTCCCTCGCTGTGTCCCTCGCTCTCTCCCTCGCCGTCTCCCTCGCAGTCTCTCTCGCAGTCTCTCTCGCAGTCTCTCTCGCAGTCTCTCTCGCAGTCTCTCTCGCTGTCTCCCTCGCAGTCTCTCTCGCTGTCTCCCTCGCAGTCTCTCTCACAGTCTCTCTCGCAGTCTCTCTCGCTGTCTCCCTCGCAGTCTCTATCGCTGTCTCCCTCGCAGTCTCTCTCGCAGTCTCTCTCGCAGTCTCTCTCGCTTTCTCCCTCGCTCTCTCACTCGCTCTCTCACTCGCAGACTCTCTCACTGTCTCCCTCGCAGTCTCCCTCGCTGTCTCCCTCGCTGTCTCTCTCGCTGTCTCTCTCGCTGTCTCTCTCGCTGTCTTCCTCGCAGTCTCTCTTGCAGTCTCTCTCGCTGTCTCCCTCGCTGTCTCCCTCGCTGTCTCCCTCGCTGTCTCCCTCGCTGTCTCCCTCGCTGTGTCCCTCGCTGTGTCCCTCGCTCTCTCCCTCGCCGTCTCCCTCTCCGTATCTCTCGCAGTCTCTCTCGCTGACTTCCTCGCAGTTTCTCTCGCTGTCTCCCTCGCTGTCTCCCTCGCTGTCTCCCTCGCTGTCTCCCTCGCTGTCTCCCTAGCAGACGCTCTCGCAGTCTCTCTCGCAGTCTCCCTCGCTGTCTCCCTCGCTGTCTCCCTCGCTGTCTCCCTCGCTGCCTCCCTCGCAGTCTCTCTCGAAGTCTCCCTCGCTGTCTCCCTCGCTGTCTCCCTCGCTGTCTCCCTCGCTGTCTCCCTCGCTGTCTCCCTCGCTGTCTCCCTCGCCGTCTCCCTCGCAGTCTCTCTCGCCGTGTCTCTCGCTATATCCCTCGCTGTCTCTCTCGCTATTTCCCTAGCAGTCTCTCTCGCAGTTTCTCTCGCTGTCTCCCTCGCAGTCTCTCTCGCTGTCTCCCTCGCAGTCTCTCTCGCAGTCTCTCTCGCAGTCTCTCTCGCTGTCTCCCTCGCAGTCTCTATCGCAGTCTCCCTCGCAGTCTCCCTCGCAGTCTCTCTCGCAGTCTCTCTCGCAGTCTCTCTCGCAGTCTCTCTCGCTTTCTCCCTCGCTCTCTCACTCGCAGACTCTCTCACTGTCTCCCTCGCAGTCTCCCTCGCTGTCTCCCTCGCTGTCTCTCTCGCTGTCTCTCTCGCTGTCTTCCTCGCAGTCTCTCTTGCAGTCTCTCTCGCTGTCTCCCTCGCTGTCTCCCTCGCTGTCTCCCTCGCTGTCTCCCTCGCTGTCTCCCTCGCTGTGTCCCTCGCTCTCTCCCTCGCCGTCTCCCTCGCCGTCTCTCTCGCAGTCTCTCTCGCAGTCTCTCTCGCTGTCTTCCTCTCGCTGTCTCCCTCGCTGTCTCCCTCGCTGTCTCCCTCGCTGCCTCCCTCGCTGTCTCCCTAGCAGACGCTCTCGCAGTCTCTCTCGCAGTCTCCCTCGCTGTCTCCCTCGCTGTCTCCCTCGCTGCCTCCCTCACAGTCTCTCTCGAAGTCTCCCTCGCTGTCTCCCTCGCTGTCTCCCTCGCTGTCTCCCTCGCTGTCTCCCTCGCTGTCTCCCTCGCCGTCTCCCTCGCAGTCTCCCTCGCAGTCTCTCTCGCCGTGTCTCTCGCTATATCCCTCGCTGTCTCCCTAGCAGTCTCTCTCGCTGTCTCCCTCGCAGTCTCTCTCGCTGTCTCCCTCGCAGTCTCTCTCGCAGTCTCTCTCGCAGTCTCTCTCGCAGTCTCTCTCGCTGTCTCCCTCGCTGTCTCCCTCGCTGTCTCCCTCACAGTCTCTCTCGCTGTCTCCCTCGCTGTCTCTCTCGCCGTCTCCCTCGCACTCTCTGGCTTTCTCTCTCGCAGTCCCTCTCACTGTCTCTCTCGCAGTCTCTCTCGCAGTCTCTCTCGCAGTCTCTCTCGCTGTCTCCCTCAAAGTCTCCCTCACAGTCTCCCTCACAGTCTCTCTCGCTGTCTCTCTCGCTGTCTCTCTCGCCGTCTCCCTCGCAGTCTCTCTCGAAGTCTCTCTCGCTGTCTCCCTCGCTGTCTCTCTCGCTGTCTCTCTCGCTCTCTCTCTCGCCGTCGCTCTCACCGTCTCCCTCGCCGTCTCCCTCGCAGTCTCTCTCGCAGTCTCTCTCGCTGTATCCCTCGCTGTCTCTCTCGCTATTTCCCTAGCAGTCTCTCTCGCAGTTTCTCTCGCTGTCTCCCTCGCAGTCTCTCTCGCTGTCTCCCTCGCAGTCTCCCTCGCAGTCTCTCTCGCAGTCTCTCTCGCAGTCTCTCTCGCTGTCTCCCTCGCAGTCTCTATCGCAGTCTCCCTCGCAGTCTCCCTCGCAGTCTCTCTCGCAGTCTCTCTCGCAGTCTCTCTCGCAGTCTCTCTCGCTTTCTCCCTCGCTCTCTCACTCGCAGACTCTCTCACTGTCTCCCTCGCAGTCTCCCTCGCTGTCTCCCTCGCTGTCTCTCTCGCTGTCTCTCTCGCTGTCTTCCTCGCAGTCTCTCTTGCAGTCTCTCTCGCTGTCTCCCTCGCTGTCTCCCTCGCTGTCTCCCTCGCTGTCTCCCTCGCTGTCTCCCTCGCTGTGTCCCTCGCTCTCTCCCTCGCCGTCTCCCTCGCCGTCTCTCTCGCAGTCTCTCTCGCAGTCTCTCTCGCTGTCTTCCTCTCGCTGTCTCCCTCGCTGTCTCCCTCGCTGTCTCCCTCGCTGCCTCCCTCGCTGTCTCCCTAGCAGACGCTCTCGCAGTCTCTCTCGCAGTCTCCCTCGCTGTCTCCCTCGCTGTCTCCCTCGCTGCCTCCCTCACAGTCTCTCTCGAAGTCTCCCTCGCTGTCTCCCTCGCTGTCTCCCTCGCTGTCTCCCTCGCTGTCTCCCTCGCTGTCTCCCTCGCCGTCTCCCTCGCAGTCTCCCTCGCAGTCTCTCTCGCCGTGTCTCTCGCTATATCCCTCGCTGTCTCCCTAGCAGTCTCTCTCGCTGTCTCCCTCGCAGTCTCTCTCGCTGTCTCCCTCGCAGTCTCTCTCGCAGTCTCTCTCGCAGTCTCTCTCGCAGTCTCTCTCGCTGTCTCCCTCGCTGTCTCCCTCGCTGTCTCCCTCACAGTCTCTCTCGCTATATCCCTCGCTGTCTCCCTAGCAGTCTCCCTCGCACTCTCTGGCTTTCTCTCTCGCAGTCCCTCTCACTGTCTCTCTCGCAGTCTCTCTCGCAGTCTCTCTCGCAGTCTCTCTCGCTGTCTCCCTCAAAGTCTCCCTCACAGTCTCCCTCACAGTCTCTCTCGCTGTCTCTCTCGCTGTCTCTCTCGCCGTCTCCCTCGCAGTCTCTCTCGAAGTCTCTCTCGCTGTCTCCCTCGCTGTCTCTCTCGCTGTCTCTCTCGCTCTCTCTCTCGCCGTCGCTCTCACCGTCTCCCTCGCCGTCTCCCTCGCAGTCTCTCTCGCAGTCTCTCTCGCTGTATCCCTCGCTGTCTCTCTCGCTATCTCCATAGCAGTCTCTCTCACAGTCTCCCTCGCTGTCTCCCTCACAGTCTATCTTGCTGTCTCCCTCGCAGTCACCCTGGATGTCTCTCTCGCAGTCTCTCTCGCATTCTCTTTCGCTGTCTCTCTCGTTGTCTCCCTCGCTGTCTCCCTCGCTGTCTCCCTCGCTGTCTCCCTCTCAGTCTCCCTCTCAGTCTCCCTCTCAGTCTCCCTCTCAGTCTCCCTCTCAGTCACCCTCTCAGTCTCCCTCTCAGTCTCCCTCTCAGTCTCTCTCTCAGTCTCTCTCGCTGTCTCCCTCGCTGTCTCCCTTGCACTCTCTGGCTTTCTCTCTCGCTGTCTCCCTTGCAGTCTCTCTCGCAGTCTCTCTCGCTTTCTCCCTCGCAGTCTCTCTCGCAGTCTCTCTCGCAGTCTCTCTCGCTTTCTCCCTCGCTGTCTCTCTCGCAGTCTCTCTCGCAGTCTCTCTCGCAGTCTCTCTCGCTGTCTCCCTCGCTTTCTCCCTCGCTTTCTCTCTCGCTTTCTCCCTCGCTTTCTCCCTCGCTGTCTCTCTCGCTGTCTCTCTCGCTGTCTCTCTCGCTGTCTCTCTCGCTGTCTCCCTCGCAGTCTCTCTTGCAGTCTCTCTCGCTGTCTCCCTCGCTTTCTCCCTCGCTGTCTCCCTCGCTGTCTCCCTCGCTGTCTCCCTCGCTCTCTCCCTCGCTCTCTCCCTCGCTTTCTCCCTCGCTTTCTCCCTCGCTTTCTCCCTCGCTGTCTCTCTCGCTGTCTCTCTCGCTGTCTCTCTCGCTGTCTCTCTCGCTGTCTCCCTCGCAGTCTCTCTCGCTGTCTCTCTCGCTGTCTCCCTCGCTTTCTCCCTCGCTGTGTCCCTCGCAGTCTCTCTCGCAGTCTCTCTCGCAGTCTCTCTCGCAGTCTCTCTCGCAGTCTTTCTCGCAGTCTCCCTCGCAGTCTCCCTCGCAGTCTCCCTCGCAGTCTCCCTCGCAGTCTCTCTCGCAGTCTCTCTCGCATTCTCTTTCGCTGTCTCTCTCGATGTCTCTCTCGTTGTCTCCCTCGCTGTCTCCCTCGCTGTCTCCCTCTCAGTCTCCCTCTCAGTCTCCCTCTCAGTCTCCCTCTCAGTCTCCCTCTCAGTCTCCCTCTCAGTCTCTCTCTCAGTCTCTCTCTCAGTCTCTCTCGCATTCTCTCTCGCTGTCTCCCTCGCTGTCTCCCTTGCACTCTCTGGCTTTCTCTCTCGCTGTCTCCCTTGCAGTCTCTCTCGCAGTCTCTCTCGCTTTCTCCCTCGCAGTCTCTCTCGCAGTCTCTCTCGCAGTCTCTCTCGCTTTCTCCCTCGCTGTCTCTCTCGCAGTCTCTCTCGCAGTCTCTCTCGCTGTCTCCCTCGCTTTCTCCCTCGCTTTCTCCCTCGCTTTCTCCCTCGCTTTCTCCCTCGCTGTCTCTCTCGCTGTCTCTCTCGCTGTCTCTCTCGCTGTCTCCCTCGCTTTCTCCCTCGCTGTCTCCCTCGCTGTCTCCCTCGCTGTCTCCCTCGCTGTCTCCCTCGCTGTCTCCCTCGCTCTCTCCCTCGCTTTCTCCCTCGCTTTCTCCCTCGCTTTCTCCCTCGCTGTCTCTCTCGCTGTCTCTCTCGCTGTCTCTCTCGCTGTCTCTCTCGCTGTCTCTCTCGCTGTCTCCCTCGCAGTCTCTCTTGCAGTCTCTCTCGCTGTCTCCCTCGCTTTCTCCCTCGCTGTGTCCCTCGCAGTCTCTCTCGCAGTCTCTCTCGCAGTCTCTCTCGCAGTCTCCCTCGCAGTCTCCCTCGCAGTCTCCCTCGCAGTCTCCCTCGCAGTCTCTCTCGCAGTCTCTCTCGCAGTCTCTCTCGCTTTCTCCCTCGCTCTCTCACTCGCAGACTCTCTCACTGTCTCCCTCGCAGTCTCCCTCGCTGTCTCCCTCGCTGTCTCCCTCGCTGTCTCCCTCGCTGTCTCCCTCGCTGTCTCTCTCGCTGTCTCTCTCGCTGTCTCTCTCGCTGTCTTCCTCGCAGTCTCTCTTGCAGTCTCTCTCGCTGTCTCCCTCGCTGTCTCCCTCGCTGTCTCCCTCGCTGTCTCCCTCGCTGTCTCCCTCGCTGTCTCCCTCGCTGTGTCCCTCGCTCTCTCCCTCGCCGTCTCCCTCGCCGTCTCTCTCGCAGTCTCTCTCGCTGTCTTCCTCGCAGTTTCTCTCGCTGTCTCCCTCGCTGTCTCCCTCGCTGTCTCCCTCGCTGCCTCCCTCGCTGTCTCCCTAGCAGACGCTCTCGCAGTCTCTCTCGCAGTCTCCCTCGCTGTCTCCCTCGCTGTCTCCCTCGCTGTCTCCCTCGCTGTCTCCCTCGCTGTCTCCCTCACAGTCTCCCTCGCTGTCTCCCTCGCTGTCTCCCTCGCTGTCTCCCTCGCTGTCTCCCTCGCCGTCTCCCTCGCAGTCTCTCTCGCCGTGTCTCTCGCTATGTCCCTCGCTGTCTCCCTCGCAGTCTCCCTCGCAGTCTCTCTCGCAGTCTCTCTCGCAGTCTCTCTCGCTGTCTCCCTCGCAGTCTCCCTCGCAGTCTCCCTCGCAGTCTCCCTCGCAGTCTCTCTCGCAGTCTCTCTCGCAGTCTCTCTCGCAGTCTCTCTCGCAGTCTCCCTCGCTTTCTCCCTCGCTCTCTCACTCGCAGACTCGCTCACTGTCTCCCTCGCAGTCTCCCTCGCAGTCTCCCTCGATGTCTCCCTCGATGTCTCTCTCGCTGTCTCTCTCGCTGTCTTCCTCGCAGTCTCTCTTGCAGTCTCTCTCGCTGTCTCCCTCGCTGTCTCCCTCGCTGTCTCCCTCGCTCTCTCCCTCGCTGTCTCCCTCGCTCTCTCCCTCGCCGTCTCCCTCGCCGTCTCTCTCGCAGTCTCTCTCGCAGTCTCTCTCGTTGTCTTCCTCGCAGTTTCTCTCGCTGTCTCCCTCGCTGTCTCCCTCGCTGTCTCCCTCGCTGCCTCCCTCGCTGTCTCCCTAGCAGACGCTCTCGCAGTCTCTCTCGCAGTCTCCCTCGCTGTCTCCCTCGCTGCCTCCCTCACAGTCTCTCTCGAAGTCTCCCTCGCTGTCTCCCTCGCTGTCTCCCTCGCTGCCTCCCTCGATGTCTCCCTCGCTGTCTCCCTCGCCGTCTCCCTCGCAGTCTCCCTCGCAGTCTCCCTCGCAGTCTCTCTCGCCGTGTCTCTCGCTATATCCCTCGCTGTCTCTCTCGCTATTTCCCTAGCAGTCTCTCTCGCAGTTTCTCTCGCTGTCTCCCTCGCAGTCTCTCTCCCTGTCTCCCTCGCAGTCTCTCTCGCATTCTCTCTCGCAGTCTCTCTCGCAGTCTCTCTCGCAGTCTCTCTCGCTGTCTCCCTCGCTGTCTCCCTCGCTGTCTCCCTCACAGTCTCTCTCACTGTCTCCCTCGCAGTCTCTCTCGCAGTCTCTCTCGCAGTCTCCCTCGCAGTCTCCCTCGCAGTCTATCTCGCAGTCTCTCTCGCAGTCTCTCTCGCTGTCTCTCTCGCTGTCTCTCTCGTTGTCTCTCTCGCTGTCTCTCTCGCCGTCTCCCTCGCAGTCTCTCTCGAAGTCTCTCTCGCTGTCTCCCTCGCTGTCTCTCTCGCTGTCGCTCTCACCGTCTCCCTCGCCGTCTCCCTCGCAGTCTCTCTCGCAGTCTCTCTCGCTGTATCCCTCGCTGTCTCTCTCGCTATCTCCATAGCAGTCTCTCTCGCAGTCTCCCTCACAGTCTCCCTCGCTGTCTCCCTCACAGTCTCTCTTGCTGTCTCCCTCGCAGTCACCCTGGATGTCTCTCTCGCAGTCTCTCTCGCATTCTCTTTCGCTGTCTCTCTCGATGTCTCTCTCGTTGTCTCCCTCGCTGTCTCCCTCGCTGTCTCCCTCGCTGTCTCCCTCGCTGTCTCCCTTGCTGTCTCCCTCTCAGTCTCCCTCTCAGTCCCCCTCTCAGTCTCCCTCTCAGTCTCTCTCTCAGTCTCTCTCTCAGTCTCTCTCTCAGTCTCTCTCGCATTCTCTCTCGCTGTCTCCCTCGCTGTCACCCTCGCACTCTCTGGCTTTCTCTCTGGCTTTCTCTCTCGCTTTCTCTCTTGCAGTCCCTCTCACTGTCTCTCTCGCTGTCTCCCTCACAGTCTCTCTCGCTGCCTCTCTCGCTGTCTCTCTCGCCGTCTCCCTCGCAGTCTCCCTCGCAGTCTCTCTCGAAGTCTCTCTCGCTGTCTCCCTCGCTCTCTCCCTCGCTCTCTCTCTCGCTCTCTCTCTCGCTCTCTCTCTCGCCGTCGCCCTCGCCGTCTCCCTCGCCGTCTCCCTCGCAGTCACTCTCGCAGTCTCTCTCGCTGTATCCCTCGCTGTCTCTCTCGCTATCTCCATAGCAGTCTCTCTCACAGTCTCCCTCGCTGTCTCCCTCGCTGTCTCCCTCGCAGTCTCTCTCGCAGTCTCTCTCGCAGTCTCTCTCGCAGTCTCTCTCGCAGTCTCTCTCGCTGTCTCCCTCGCTATCTCCCTCGCTGTCTCTCTCGCTGTCTCCCTTGCAGTCTCTCTCGCAGTCTCTCTCGCTTTCTCCCTCGCAGTCTCTCTCGCAGTCTCTCTCGCTTTCTCCCTCGCTGTCTCCCTCGCAGTCTCTCTCGCAGTCTCTCTCGCAGTCTCTCTCGCAGTCTCTCTCGCAGTCTCTCTCGCAGTCTCTCTCGCTGTCTCCCTCGCTTTCTCCCTCGCTTTCTCCCTCGCTTTCTCCCTCGCTTTCTCCCTTGCTGTCTCTCTCGCTGTCTCTCTCGCTGTCTCTCTCGCTGTCTCTCTCGCTGTCTCTCTCGCTGTCTCCCTCGCTGTCTCCCTCGCAGTCTCTCTTGCAGTCTCTCTTGCAGTCTCTCTCGCTGTCTCCCTCGCTGTCTCTCTCGCTGTCTCCCTCGCTGTCTCCCTCGCTGTCTCCCTCGCTGTCTCCCTCGCTGTCTCCCTCGCTGTCTCCCTCGCTGTGTCCCTCGCTCTCTCCCTCGCAGTCTCCCTCACTGTCTCCCTTGCCGTCTCTCTCGCAGCCTCGCTCGCTGTCTTCCTCGCTGTCTCCCTCGCTGTCTCCCTCGCTGTCTCCCTCGCTGTCTCCCTAGCAGTCGCTCTCGCAGTCGCTCTCGCAGTCGCTCTCGCAGTCTCTCTCGCAGTCTCTCTCGCTGTCTCCCTCGCTGTCTCCCTCGCTGCCTCCCTCGCAGTATCTCTCGAAGTCTCTCTCGCTGTCTCCCTCGCTGTCTCCCTCGCTGTCTCCCTCGCTGTCTCCCTCGCTGTCTCTCTCGCTCTCTCTCTCGCCGTCTCCCTCGCCGTCTCCCTCGCAGTCTCTCTCGCAGTGTCTCTCGCTGTATCCCTCGCTGTCTCTCTCGCTATTACCCTAGCAGTCTCTCTCGCAGTTTCTCTCGCTTTCTCCCTCGCATTCTCTCTCGCTGTCTCCCTCGCAGTCTCCCTCGCAGTCTCTCTCGCAGTCTCTCTCGCAGTCTCCCTCGCAGTCTCCCTCGCAGTCTCTATCGCTGTCGCCCTCGCAGTCTCTCTCGCAGTCTCTCTCGCAGTCTCTCTCGCTTTCTCCCTCGCTCTCTCCCTCGCAGACTCTCTCGCTGTCTCCCTCGCAGTCTCTCTCGCATTCTCTTTCGCTGTCTCTCTCGTTGTCTCTCTCGTTGTCTCTCTCGATGTCTCTCTCATTGTCTCCCTCGCTGTCTCCCTCGCTGTCTCCCTCTCAGTCTCTCTCTCAGTCTCTCTCTCAGTCTCTCTCTCAGTCTCTCTCTCAGTCTCTCTCGCTGTCTCCCTCGCACTCTCTGGCTTTCTCTCTCGCTTTCTCTCTCGCAGTCCCTCTCACTGTCTCTCTCGCAGTCTCTCTCGCAGTCTCTCTCGCAGTCTCTCTCGCTGTCTCCCTCACAGTCTCCCTCACAGTCTCCCTCACAGTCTCCCTCACAGTCTCTCTCGCTGTCTCTCTCGCTGTCTCTCTCACT
This sequence comes from Heterodontus francisci, assembly GCF_036365525.1. Taxonomy (NCBI): domain Eukaryota; kingdom Metazoa; phylum Chordata; class Chondrichthyes; order Heterodontiformes; family Heterodontidae; genus Heterodontus; species Heterodontus francisci. The sequence continues at coordinate 29,973 of NW_027141853.1, read as the reverse complement.
GTCTCTCTCGCTGTCTCTCTCGCTGTCTCTCTCGCCGTCTCCCTCGCAGTCTCTCTCGCCGTCTCCCTCGCAGTCTCTCTCGAAGTCTCTCTCGCTGTCTCCCTCGCTGTCTCTCTCGCTATCTCCATAGCAGTCTCCCTCACAGTCTCCCTCGCTGTCTCCCTCACAGTCTCTCTCGCTGTCTCCCTCGCAGTCACCCTGGATGTCTCCCTCTCAGTCTCTCTCGATGTCTCTCTCGATGTCTCTCTCGCTGTCTCCCTCACTGTCTCCCTCTCAGTCTCTCTCTCAGTCTCTCTCGCATTCTCTCTCGCTGTCTCCCTCGCTGTCTCCCTCGCACTCTCTGGCTTTCTCTCTCGCAGTCCCTCTCACTGTCTCTCTCGCAGTCTCTCTCGCAGTCTCTCTCGCAGTCTCTCTCGCAGTCTCTCTCGCAGTCTCTCTCGCTGTCTCCCTCACAGTCTCCCTCACAGTCTCTCTCGCTGTCTCCCTCGCTGTCTCTCTCGCTGTCGCTCTCACCGTCTCCCTTGCCGTCTCCCTCGCAGTCTCTCTCGCAGTCTCTCTCGCTGTATCCCTCGCTGTCTCTCTCGCTATCTCCATAGCAGTCTCTCTCGCAGTCTCCCTCACAGTCTCCCTCGCTGTCTCCCTCGCTGTCTCCCTCTCAGTCTCTCTTGCTGTCTCCCTCGCAGTCACCCTGGATGTCTCTCTCGCAGTCTCTCTCGCATTCTCTTTCGCTGTCTCTCTCGATGTCTCTCTCGTTGTCTCCCACGCTGTCTCCCTCGCTGTCTCCCTCGCTGTCTCCCTCGCTGTCTCCCTCGCTGTTTCCCTCTCAGTCTCCCTCTCAGTCTCCCTCTCAGTCTCCCACTCAGTCTCTCTCTCAGTCTCTCTCTCAGTCTCTCTCTCAGTCTCTCTCTCAGTCTCTCTCTCAGTCTCTCTCGCATTCTCTCTCGCTGTCTCCCTCGCTGTCTCCCTCGCAATCTCTGGCTTTCTCTCTCGCTTTCTCTCTCGCAGTCCCTCTCACTGTCTCTCTCGCTGTCTCCCTCACAGTCTCCCTCACAGACTCCCTCACAGTCTCTCTCGCTGCCTCTCTCGCCGTCTCCCTCGCAGTCTCTCTCGAAGTCTCTCTCGCTCTCTCTCTCGCTCGCTCTCTCGCTCTCTCTCTCGCTCTCTCTCTCGCTCTCTCTCTCGCCGTCGCCCTCGCCGTCTCCCTCGCCATCTCCCTCGCAGTCACTCTCGCAGTCTCTCTCGCTGTATCCCTCGCTGTCTCTCTCGCTATCTCCATAGCAGTCTCTCTCGCAGTCTCCCTCACAGTCTCCCTCGCTGTCTCCCTCGCTGTCTCCCTCGCTGTCTCCCTCGCTGTCTCCCTCGCAGTCTCTCTCGCAGTCTCTCTCGCAGTCTCTCTCGCAGTCTCTCTCGCAGTCTCTCTCGCAGTCTCTCTCGCTGTCTCCCTCGCTATCTCCCTCGCTATCTCCCTCGCTGTCTCTCTCGCTGTCTCCCTTGCAGTCTCTCTCGCAGTCTCTCTCGCTTTCTCCCTCGCAGTCTCTCTCGCAGTCTCTCTCGCTGTCTCCCTCGCTTTCTCCCTCGCTGTCTCTCTCGCTGTGTCTCTCGCTGTCTCCCTCGCAGTCTCTCTTGCAGTCTCTCTCGCTGTCTCCCTCGCTGTCTCCCTCGCTGTCTCCCTCGCTGTCTCCCTCGCTCTCTCCCTCGCAGTCTCCCTCTCTGTCTCCCTTGCCGTCTCTCTCGCAGTCTCTCTCGCTGTCTTCCTCGCAGTTTCTCTCGCTGTCTCCCTTGCTGTCTCCCTCGCTGTCTCCCTCGCTGTCTCCCTAGCAGTCGCTCTCGCAGTCTCTCTCGCAGTCTCTCTCGCAGTCTCTCTCGCAGTCTCTCTCGCAGTCTCTCTCGCAGTCTCTCTCGTTGTCTCCCTCGCTGTCTCCCTCGCTGTCTCCCTCGCTGCCTCCCTCGCAGTCTCTCTCGAAGTCTCTCTCGCTGTCTCCCTCGCTGTCTCCCTCGCTGTCTCCCTCGCTGTCTCCCTCGCTGTCTCTCTCGCTGTCTCTCTCGCCGTCTCCCTCGCAGTCACTCTCGCAGTGTCTCTCGCTGTATCCCTCGCTGTCTCTCTCGCTATTTCCCTAGCAGTCTCTCTCGCAGTTTCTCTCGCTTTCTCTCTCGCTGTCTTCCTCGCAGTCTCTCTTGCAGTCTCTCTCGCAGTCTCTCTCGCAGTCTCTCTCGCAGTCTCCCTCGCAGTCTCCCTCGCAGTCTCTCTCGCAGTCTCTCTCGCTGTCTCTCTCGCAGTCTCTCTCGCTGTCTCTCTCGCTGTCTCCCTCGCTGTCTCCCTCGCTGTCTCCCTCACAGTCTCTCTCGCTGTCTCCCTCGCAGTCTCTCTCGCAGTCTCTCTCGCAGTCTCTCTCGCTGTCTCCCTCGCAGTCTCTATCGCTGTCTCCCTCGCAGTCTCTATCGCTGTCTCCCTCGCAGTCTCTCTCGCAGTCTCACTCACTTTCTCCCTCGCTCTCTCCCTCGCAGGCTCTCTCGCTGTCTCCCTCGCAGTCTCCCTCGCAGGCTCTCTCGCTGTCTCCATCGCAGTCTCTCTCGCATTCTCTTTCGCTGTCTCTCTCGTTGTCTTTCTCGATGTCTCTCTCATTGTCTCCCTCGCTGTCTCCCTCTCAGTCTCTCTCTCAGTCTCTCTCGCATTCTCTCTCGCTGTCTCCCTCGCACTCTCTGGCTTTCTCTCTCGCTTTCTCTCTCGCAGTCTCTCTCGCAGTCTCTCTCGCAGTCTCTCTCGCAGTCTCTCTCGCAGTCTCTCTCGCTGTCTCCCTCACAGTCTCCCTCACAGTTTCCCTCACAGTCTCTCTCGCTGTCTCTTTCGCTGTCTCTCTCACAGTCTCCCTCACTGTCTCCCTCGCTGTCTCCCTCGCTGTCTCTCTCGCTCTCTCTCTCGCCGTCTCCCTCGCCGTCTCCCTCGCCGTCTCCCTCGCAGTCACTCTCGCAGTCTCTCTCGCTGTATCCCTCGCTGTCTCTCTCGCTATCTCCATAGCAGTCTCTCTCGCAGTCTCCCTCACAGTCTCTCTCGCTGTCTCCCTCGCAGTCACCCTGGATGTCTCTCTCGCAGTCTCTCTCGCATTCTCTTTCGCTATCTCTCTCGATGTCTCTCTCGATGTCTCTCTCGTTGTCTCCCTCGCTGTCTCCCTCTCAGTCTCTCTCTCAGTCTCTCTCTCAGTCTCTCTCGCATTCTATCTCGCTGTCTCCCTCGCTGTCTCCCTCGCACTCTCTGGCTTTCTCTCTGGCTTTCTCTCTCGCAGTCCCTCTCACTGTCTCTCTCGCAGTCTCTCTCGCAGTCTCTCTCGCAGTCCCTCTCACTGTCTCTCTCGCAGTCTCCCTCACAGTCTCTCTCGCTGCCTCTCTCGCTGTCTCTCTCGCCGACTCCCTCGCAGTCTCCCTCGCAGTCTCCCTCGCAGTCTCTCTCGAAGTCTCTCTCGAAGTCTCTCTCGCTGTCTCCCTCGCTGTCTCTCTCGCTCTCTCTCTCGACATCGCCCTCGCCGTCTCCCTCGCCGTCTCCCTCGCAGTCACTCTCGCAGTCTCTCTCGCTGTATCCCTCGCTGTCTCTCTCGCTATCTCCATAGCAGTCTCCCTCACAGTCTCCCTCGCTGTCTCTCTCGCAGTCTCTCTCGCAGTCTCTCTCGCAGTCTCTCTCGCAGTCTCTCTCGCTGTCTCCCTCGCTGTCTCCCTCGCTGTCTCTCTCGCTGTCTCCCTTGCAGTCTCCCTCGCAGTCTCTCTCGCAGTCTCTCTCGCTTTCTCCCTCGCAGTCTCTCTCGCAGTCTTCCTCGCAGTTTCTCTCGCTGTCTCCCTCGCTGTCTCCCTCGCTGCCTCCCTCGCTGCCTCCCTCGCTGCCTCCCTAGCAGTCTCTCTCGCAGTCTCTCTCGCAGTCTCTCTCGCAGTCTCCCTCGCTGTCTCCCTCGCTGTCTCCCTCGCTGTCTCCCTCGCTGTCTCCCTCGCAGTCTCCCTCGCCGTCTCCCTCGCCGTCTCCCTCGCCGTCTCTCTCGCCGTCTCTCGCCGTCTTCCTCGCAGTTTCTCTCACTGTCTCCCTCGCTGTCTCCCTCGCTGTCTCCCTCGCTGTCTCCCTAGCAGTCTCTCTCGCAGTCTCTCTCGCAGTCTCTCTCGCAGTCTCCCTCGCTGTCTCCCTCGCTGTCTCCCTCGCTGTCTCCCTCGCTGCCTCCCTCGCAGTCTCTCTCGAAGTCTCTCTCGCTGTCTCCCTCGCTGTCTCCCTCGCTGTCTCCCTCGCTATCTCCCTCGCTCTCTCTCTCGCTCTCTCTCTCGCCGTCTCCCTCGCAGTCTCTCTCGCTGTATCCCTCGCTGTCTCTCTCGCTATTTCCCTAGCAGTCTCTCTCGCAGTTTCTCTCGCTTTCTCCCTCGCAGTCTCTCTCGCTGTCTCCCTCGCAGTCTCTCTCGCAGTCTCTCTCGCAGTCTCTCTCGCTGTCTCCCTCGCAGTCTGTCACGCTGTCTCCCTCGCAGTCTCTCTCACAGTCTCTCTCGCTGTCTCTCTCGCTGTCTCCCTCGCAGTCTCTATCGCTGTCTCCCTCGCAGTCTCTCTCGCAGTCTCTCTCGCAGTCTCTCTCGCAGTCTCTCTCGCAGTCTCTCTCGCAGTCTCCCTCGCTGTCTCCCTCGCTGTCTCCCTCGCTGTCTCTCTCGCTGTCTCTCTCGCTGTCTCTCTCGCTGTCTTCCTCGCAGTCTCTCTTGCAGTCTCTCTCGCTCTCTCCCTCGCCGTCTCCCTCGCCGTCTCTCTCGCAGTCTCTCTCGCTGTCTTCCTCGCAGTTTCTCTCGCTGTCTCCCTCGCTGTCTCCCTCGCTGCCTCCCTCGCTGTCTCCCTAGCAGTCTCTCTCGCAGTCTCCCTCGCTGTCTCCCTCGCTGTCTCCCTCGCTGTCTCCCTCGCTGTCTCCCTCGCTGCCTCCCTCACAGTCTCTCTCGAAGTCTCCCTCGCTGTCTCCCTCGCTGTCTCCCTCGCTGTCTCCCTCGCCGTCTCCCTCGCAGTCTCTCTCGCCGTGTCTCTCGCTATATCCCTCGCTGTCTCTCTCGCTATTTCCCTAGCAGTCTCTCTCGCAGTTTCTCTCGCTGTCTCCCTCGCTGTCTCCCTCACAGTCTCTCTCGCATTCTCTCTCGCAGTCTCTCTCGCAGTCTCTCTCGCAGTCTCTCTCGCTGTCTCCCTCGCTGTCTCCCTCGCTGTCTCCCTCACAGTCTCTCTCACTGTCTCCCTCGCTGTCTCTCTCGCTATTTCCCTAGCAGTCTCTCTCGCAGTTTCTCTCGCTGTCTCCCTCGCAGTCTCTCTCGCTGTCTCCCTCGCAGTCTCTCTCGCAGTCTCTCTCGCAGTCTCTCTCGCAGTCTCTCTCGCTGTCTCCCTCGCTGTCTCCCTCACAGTCTCTCTCGCAGTCTCTCTCACAGTCTCTCTCGCAGTCTCTCTCGCTGTCTCCCTCGCAGTCTCTATCGCTGTCTCCCTCGCAGTCTCTCTCGCAGTCTCTCTCGCTTTCTCCCTCGCTTTCTCCCTCGCTCTCTCCCTCGCAGACTCTCTCGCAGACTCTCTCGCTGTCTCCCTCGCTGTCTCCCTCGCTGTCTCCCTCGCTGTCTCCCTCACTGTCTCTCTCGCTGTCTCCCTCACATTCTCTCTCGCTGTCTCTCTCGCTGTCTCCCTCGCAGTCTCCCTCGCAGTCTCCCTCGAAGTCTCCCTCGAAGTCTCCCTCGAAGTCTCCCTCGAAGTCTCCCTCGAAGTCACCCTGGATGTCTCTCTCGCAGTCTCTCTCGCATTCTCTTTTGCTGTCTCTCTCGATGTCTCTCTCGATGTCTCTCTCGCTGTCTCCCTCGCTGTCTCCCTCTCAGTCTCTCTCTCAGTCTCTCTCAGTCTCTCTCGCATTCTCTCTCGCTGTCTCCCTCGCACTCTCTGGCTTTCTCTCTCGCTTTCTCTCTCGCAGTCCCTCTCACTGTCTCTCTCGCAGTCTCTCTCGCAGTCTCTCTCGCAGTCTCTCTCACAGTCTCTCTCGCAGTCTCTCTCGCAGTCTCTCTCGCTGTGTCCCTCACAGTCTCTCTCGCTGTCTCTCTCGCTGTCTCTCTCGCTGTCTCTCTCGCTGTCTCCTTCGCCGTCTCCCTCGCAGTCTCTCTCGAAGTCTCTCTCGCTGTCTCCCTCGCTGTCTCCCTCGCTGTCTCTCTCGCTCTCTCTCTCGCCGTCGCTCTCTCCGTCTCCCTCGCCGTCTCCCTCGCAGTCTCTCTCGCAGTCTCTCTCGCTGTATCCCTCGCTGTCTCTCTCGCTATCTCCATAGCAGTCTCTCTCGCAGTCTCCCTCACAGTCTCCCTCGCTGTCTCCCTCACAGTCTCCCTCGCTGTCTCCCTCACAGTCTCTCTTGCTGTCTCCCTCGCAGTCACCCTGGATGTCTCTCTCGCAGTCTCTCTCGCAGTCTCTCTCGAAGTCTCTCTCGCTGTCTCCCTCGCTGTCTCCCTCGCTGTCTCTCTCGCTCTCTCTCTCGCCGTCGCTCTCTCCGTCTCCCTCGCCGTCTCCCTCGCAGTCTCTCTCGCAGTCTCTCTCGCTGTATCCCTCGCTGTCTCTCTCGCTATCTCCATAGCAGTCTCTCTCGCAGTCTCCCTCACAGTCTCCCTCGCTGTCTCCCTCACAGTCTCCCTCGCTGTCTCCCTCACAGTCTCCCTCGCTGTCTCCCTCACAGTCTCTCTTGCTGTCTCCCTCGCAGTCACCCTGGATGTCTCTCTCGCAGTCTCTCTCGCAGTCTCTCTCGAAGTCTCTCTCGCTGTCTCCCTCGCTGTCTCCCTCGCTGTCTCTCTCGCTCTCTCTCTCGCCGTCGCTCTCTCCGTCTCCCTCGCCGTCTCCCTCGCAGTCTCTCTCGCAGTCTCTCTCGCTGTATCCCTCGCTGTCTCTCTCGCTATCTCCATAGCAGTCTCTCTCGCAGTCTCCCTCACAGTCTCCCTCGCTGTCTCCCTCACAGTCTCCCTCGCTGTCTCCCTCACAGTCTCTCTTGCTGTCTCCCTCGCAGTCACCCTGGATGTCTCTCTCGCAGTCTCTCTCGCATTCTCTTTCGCTGTCTCTCTCGATGTCTCTCTCGTTGTCTCCCTCGCTGTCTCCCTCGCTGTCTCCCTCTCAGTCTCCCACTCAGTCTCTCTCTCAGTCTCTCTCGCATTCTCTCTCGCTGTCTCCCTCGCTGTCTCCCTCGCACTCTCTGGCTTTCTCTCTGGCTTTCTCTCTCGCTTTCTCTCTCGCAGTCCCTCTCACTGTCTCTCTCGCTGTCTCCCTCACAGTCTCCCTCACAGTCTCTCTCGCTGCCTCTCTCGCTGTCTCTCTCGCCGTCTCCCTCGCAGTCTCTCTCGAAGTCTCTCTCGCTGTCTCCCTCGCTCTCTCTCTCGCTCTCTCTCTCGCTCTCTCTCTCGCTCTCTCTCTCGCCGTCGCCCTCGCCGTCTCCCTCGCCGTCTCCCTCGCAGTCTCCCTCGCAGTCTCTCTCGCTATCTCCATAGCAGTCTCTCTCGCAGTCTCCCTCACAGTCTCCCTCGCTGTCTCCCTCGCTGTCTCCCTCGCAGTCTCCCTCGCAGTCTCCCTCGCAGTCTCTCTCGCAGTCTCTCTCGCAGTCTCTCTCGCAGTCTCTCTCGCAGTCTCGCTCGCTGTCTCCCTCGCTGTCTCCCTCGCTATCTCCCTCGCTATCTCCCTCGCTGTCTCTCTCGCTGTCTCCCTTGCAGTCTCTCTCGCAGTCTCTCTCGCTTTCTCCCTCGCAGTCTCTCTCGCAGTCTCTCTCGCTTTCTCCCTCGCTGTCTCTCTCGCAGTCTCTCTCGCAGTCTCTCTCTCTGTCTCCCTCGCTTTCTCCCTCGCTTTCTCCCTCGCTTTCTCCCTCGCTGTCTCCCTCACTGTCTCTCTCGCTGTCTCTCTCGCTGTCTCTCTCGCTGTCTCTCTTGCTGTCTCTCTCGCTGTCTCTCTCGCTGTCTCCCTCGCAGTCTCTCTTGCAGTCTCTCTCGCTGTCTCCCTCGCTGTCTCCCTCGCTGTCTCCCTCGCTGTGTCCCTCGCTCTCTCCCTCGCAGTCTCCCTCACTGTCTCCCTTGCCGTCTCTCTCGCAGTCTCTCTCGCTGGTCCTGGAAGCGTCTCACGGGTTTACCCTCCCTCCTGTCTCCCCACTCCCCCTCTCCCTCTCCCTCTCTCCCTCCCTTCGACCCTCTCTTCGCCCCCTAGTCTCTCTCCGCTGTCTCCTCTCTCCCTCGCAGTTTCTCTCGCTGTCTCCCTCGCTGTCTCCCTCGCTGTCTCCCTCGCTGTCTCCCTCGCTGTCTCCCTCGCTGTCTCCCTCGCTGTCTCCCTCGCTGTCTCCCTCGCTGCCTCCCTCGCTGTCTCCCTAGCAGTCGCTCTCGCAGTCTCTCTCGCAGTCTCTCTCGCAGTCTCTCTCGCTGTCTCCCTCGCTGTCTCCCTCGCTGTCTCCCTCGCTGCCTCCCTCGCAGTATCTCTCGAAGTCTCTCTCGCTGTCTCCCTCGCTGTCTCCCTCGCTGTCTCCCTCGCTGTCTCCCTCGCTCTCTCTCTCGCCGTCTCCCTCGCAATCTCTCTCGCAGTGTCTCTCGCTGTATCCCTCGCTGTCTCTCTCGCTATTTCCCTAGCAGTCTCTCTCGCAGTTTCTCTCGCTTTCTCCCTCGCATTCTCTCTCGCTGTCTCCCTCGCATTCTCTCTCGCTGTCTCCCTCGCAGTCTCTCTCGCAGTCTCCCTCGCAGTCTCCCTCGCAGTGTCTCTCTCTGTATCCCTCGCTCTCTCTCTCGCTATTTCCCTAGCAGTCTCTCTCGCAGTTTCTCTCGCTTTCTCCCTCGCAGTCCCTCTCGCTGTCTCCCTCTCAGTCTCTCTCTCAGTCTCTCTCTCAGTCTCTCTCGCATTCTCTCTCGCTGTCTCCCTCACAGTCTCCCTCACAGTCTCCCTCACAGTCTCCCTCACTGTCTCTCTCGCTGTCTCTCTCGCCGTCTCCCTCGCAGTCTCTCTCGAAGTCTCTCTCGCTGTCTCCCTCGCTGTCTCTCTCGCTCTCTCTCTCGCCGTCGCTCTCACCGTCTCCCTCGCCGTCTCCCTCGCAGTCACTCTCGCAGTCTCTCTCGCTGTCTCTCTCGCTATCTCCATAGCAGTCTCTCTCGCAGTCTCCCTCACAGTCTCCCTCGCTGTCTCCCTCACAGTCTCTCTCGCTGTCTCCCTCACAGTCTCTCTCGCTGTCTCCCTCGCAGTCACCCTGGATGTCTCTCTCGCAGTCTCTCTCGCATTCTCTTTCGCTGTCTCTCTCGATGTCTCTCTCGATGTCTCTCTCGATGTCTCTCTCGTTGTCTCTCTCGTTGTCTCCCTCGCTGTCTCCCTCTCAGTCTCTCTCTCAGTCTCTCTCTCAGTCTCTCTCTCAGTCTCTCTCTCAGTCTCTCTCGCATTCTATCTCGTTGTCTCCCTCGCTGTCTCCCTCGCACTCTCTGGCTTTCTCTCTGGCTTTCTCTCTCGCAGTCCCTCTCACTGTCTCTCTCGCAGTCTCCCTCACAGTCTCCCTCACAGTCTCCCTCGCTGTCTCCCTCACAGTCTCTCTCGCTGTCTCCCTCACAGTCTCTCTCGCTGTCTCCCTCGCAGTCACCCTGGATGTCTCTCTCGCAGTCTCTCTCGCATTCTCTTTCGCTGTCTCTCTCGATGTCTCTCTCGTTGTCTCCCTCGCTGTCTCCCTCGCTGTCTCCCTCGCTGTCTCCCTCGCTGTCTCCCTCGCTGTCTCCCTCTCAGTCTCCCTCTCAGTCTCCCTCTCAGTCTCTCTCTCAGTCTCTCTCTCAGTCTCTCTCTCAGTCTCTCTCGCATTCTCTCTCGCTGTCACCCTCGCACTCTCTGGCTTTCTCTCTGGCTTTCTCTCTGGCTTTCTCTCTCGCAGTCCCTCTCACTGTCTCTCTCGCAGTCTCCCTCACAGACTCTCTCGCTGCCTTTCTCGCTGTCTCTCTCGCCGTCTCCCTCGCAGTCTCTCTCGAAGTCTCTCTCGCTGTCTCTCTCGCTCTCTCTCTCGCCGTCGCCCTCGCCGTCTCCCTCGCCGTCTACCTCGCAGTCACTCTCGCAGTCTCTCTCGCTGTCTCTCTCGCTATCTCCATAGCAGTCTCTCTCGCAGTCTCCCTCGCAGTCTCCCTCGCAGTCTCCATCGCAGTCTCTCTCGCAGTCTCTCTCGCAGTCTCTCTCGCTATCTCCCTCGCAGTCTCCCTCGCAGGCTCTCTCGCTGTCTCCCTCGCAGGCTCTCTCGCTGTCTCCCTCGCAGTCTCTCTCGCATTCTCTTTCGCTGTCTCTCTCGTTGTCTCTCTCGATGTCTCTCTCATTGTCTCCCTCGCTGTCTCCCTCTCAGTCTCTCTCTCAGTCTCTCTCGCATTCTTTCTCGCTGTCTCCCTCGCACTCTCTGGCTTTCTCTCTCGCTTTCTCTCTCGCAGTCCCTCTCACTGTCTCTCTCGCAGTCTCTCTCGCAGTCTCTCTCGCAGTCTCTCTCGCTGTCTCCCTCACAGTCTCCCTCACAGTCTCCCTCACAGTCTCCCTCACAGTCTCCCTCACAGTCTCTCTCGCTGTCTCTCTCGCTGTCTCTCTCGCTGTCTCTCTCACAGTCTCCCTCACAGTCTCTCTCGCTGTCTCTCTCGCTGTCTCTCTCGCTGTCTCTCTCGCCGTCTCCCTCGCAGTCTCTCTCGAAGTCTCTCTCGCTGTCTCCCTCGCTGTCTCTCTCGCTCTCTCTCTCGCCGTCGCTCTCGCCGTCTCCCTCGCAGTCTCTCTCGAAGTCTCTCTCGCTGTCTCCCTCGCTGTCTCTCCCGCTCTCTCTCTGGCCGTCGCTCTCGCCGTCTCCCTCGCAGTCTCTCTCGAAGTCTCTCTCGCCGTCTCCCTCGCAGTCTCTCTCGAAGTCTCCCTCGCTGTCTCTCTCGCTCTCTCTCTCGCCGTCTCCCTCGCCGTCTCCCTCGCAGTCACTCTCGCAGTCTCTCTCGCTGTATCCCTCGCTGTCTCTCTCGCTATCTCCATAGCAGTCTCTCTCGCAGTCTCCCTCACAGTCTCTCTCGCAGTCTCCCTCACAGTCTCTCTCGCTGTCTCCCTCGCAGTCACCCTGGATGTCTCTCTCGCAGTCTCTCTCGCATTCTCTTTCGCTGTCTCCCTCGCTGTCTCCCTCGCTGTCTCCCTCGCTGTCTCCCTCGCTGTCTCCCTCGCTGTCTCCCTCGCTGTCTCCCTCGCTGTCTCCCTCTCAGTCTCCCTCTCAGTCTCCCTCTCAGTCTCTCTCTCAGTCTCTCTCTCAGACTCTCTCTCAGTCTCTCTCGCATTCTCTCTCGCTGTCACCCTCGCAGTCACCCTGGATGTCTCTCTCGCAGTCTCTCTCGCATTCTCTTTCGCTGTCTCTCTCGCAGTCTCCCTCACAGTCTCTCTCGCTGCCTCTCTCGCTGTCTCTCTCGCCGTCTCCCTCGCAGTCTCTCTCGAAGTCTCTCTCGCTGTCTCTCTCGCTCTCTCTCTCGCCGTCGCCCTCGCCGTCTCCCTCGCCGTTTACCTCGCAGTCACTCTCGCAGTCTCTCTCGCTGTCTCTCTCGCTATCTCCATAGCAGTCTCCCTCGCAGTCTCCCTCGCAGTCTCCCTCGCAGTCTCCCTCGCAGTCTCCATCGCAGTCTCTCTCGCAGTCTCTCTCGCAGTCTCTCTCGCAGTCTCTCTCGCTATCTCCCTCGCAGTCTCCCTCGCAGGCTCTCTCGCTGTCTCCCTCGCAGTCTCTCTCGCATTCTCTTTCGCTGTCTCTCTCGTTGTCTCTCTCGATGTCTCTCTCATTGTCTCCCTCGCTGTCTCCCTCTCAGTCTCTCTCGAAGTCTCTCTCGCTGTCTCTCTCGCTCTCTCTCTCGCCGTCGCCCTCGCCGTCTCCCTCGCCGTCTACCTCGCAGTCACTCTCGCAGTCTCTCTCGCTGTCTCTCTCGCTATCTCCATAGCAGTCTCTCTCGCAGTCTCCCTCGCAGTCTCCCTCGCAGTCTCCATCGCAGTCTCTCTCGCAGTCTCTCTCGCAGTCTCTCTCGCAGTCTCTCTCGCAGTCTCTCTCGCTATCTCCCTCGCAGTCTCCCTCGCAGGCTCTCTCGCTGTCTCCCTCGCAGTCTCTCTCGCATTCTCTTTCGCTGTCTCTCTCGTTGTCTCTCTCGATGTCTCTCTCATTGTCTCCCTCGCTGTCTCCCTCTCAGTCTCTCTCTCAGTCTCTCTCGCATTCTCTCTCGCTGTCTCCCTCGCACTCTCTGGCTTTCTCTCTCGCTTTCTCTCTCGCAGTCCCTCTCACTGTCTCTCTCGCAGTCTCTCTCGCAGTCTCTCTCGCTGTCTCCCTCACAGTCTCCCTCACAGTCTCTCTCGCTGTCTCTCTCGCTGTCTCTCTCGCAGTCTCCCTCACAGTCTCTCTCGCTGTCACTCTCGCTGTCTCTCTCGCTGTCTCTCTCGCCGTCTCCCTCGCAGTCTCTCTCGAAGTCTCTCTCGCTGTCTCCCTCGCTGTCTCTCTCGCTCTCTCTCTCGCCGTCGCTCTCGCCGTCTCCCTCGCAGTCTCTCTCGAAGTCTCTCTCGCTGTCTCCCTCGCTGTCTCTCCCGCTCTCTCTCTGGCCGTCGCTCTCGCCGTCTCCCTCGCAGTCTCTCTCGAAGTCTCTCTTGCCGCCTCCCTCGCAGTCTCTCTCGAAGTCTCCCTCGCTGTCTCCCTCGCTGTCTCCCTCGCTGTCTCTCTCGCTCTCTCTCTCGCCGTCTCCCTCGCCGTCTCCCTCGCAGTCACTCTCGCAGTTTCTCTCGCTGTATCCCTCGCTGTCTCTCTCGCTATCTCCATAGCAGTCTCTCTCGCAGTCTCCCTCACAGTCTCTCTCGCTGTCTCCCTCGCAGTCACCCTGGATGTCTCTCTCGCAGTCTCTCTCGCATTCTCTTTCGCTGTCTCTCTCGATGTCTCTCTCGATGTCTCTCTCGTTGTCTCCCTCGCTGTCTCTCTCTCAGTCTCTCTCTCAGTCTATCTCTCAGTCTCTCTCTCAGTCTCTCTCTCAGTCTCTCTCTCAGTCTCTCTCTCAGTCTCTCTCGCATTCTATCTCGCTGTCTCCCTCGCTGTCTCCCTCGCACTCTCTGGCTTTCTCTCTGGCTTTCTCTCTCGCAGTCCCTCTCACTGTCTCTCTCGCAGTCTCCCTCACAGTCTCCCTCGCTGTCTCCCTCACAGTCTCTCTCGCTGTCTCCCTCACAGTCTCTCTCGCTGTCTCCCTCGCAGTCACCCTGGATGTCTCTCTCGCACTCTCTCTCGCATTCTCTTTCGCTGTCTCTCTCGATGTCTCTCTCGTTGTCTCCCTCGCTGTCTCCCTCGCTGTCTCCCTCGCTGTCTCCCTCGCTGTCTCCCTCGCTGTCTCCCTCTCAGTCTCCCTCTCAGTCTCCCTCTCAGTCTCCCTCTCAGTCTCTCTCTCAGTCTCTCTCTCAGTCTCTCTCTCAGTCTCTCTCGCATTCTCTCTCGCTGTCACCCTCGCACTCTCTGGCTTTCTCTCTGGCTTTCTCTCTCGCTTTCTCTCTCGCAGTCCCTCTCACTGTCTCTCTCGCAGTCTCCCTCACAGTCTCTCTCGCTGCCTCTCTCGCTGTCTCTCTCGCCGTCTCCCTCGCAGTCTCTCTCGAAGTCTCTCTCGCTGTCTCTCTCGCTCTCTCTCTCGCCGTCTCCCTCGCCGTCTCCCTCGCCGTCTCCCTCGCCGTCTCCCTCGCCGTCTACCTCGCAGTCACTCTCGCAGTCTCTCTCGCTGTATCCCTCGCTGTCTCTCTCGCTATCTCCATAGCAGTCTCTCTCGCAGTCTCTCTCGCAGTCTCTCTCGCTATCTCCCTCGCAGTCTCCCTCGCAGGCTCTCTCGCTGTCTCCCTCGCAGTCTCTCTCGCATTCTCTTTCGCTGTCTCTCTCGTTGTCTCTCTCGATGTCTCTCTCATTGTCTCCCTCGCTGTCTCCCTCTCAGTCTCTCTCTCAGTCTCTCTCGCATTCTCTCTCGCTGTCTCCCTCGCACTCTCTGGCTTTCTCTCTCGCTTTCTCTCTCGCAGTCCCTCTCACTGTCTCTCTCGCAGTCTCTCTCGCAGTCTCTCTCGCTGTCTCCCTCACAGTCTCCCTCACAGTCTCCCTCACAGTCTCCCTCACAGTCTCCCTCACAGTCTCTCTCGCTGTCTCTCTCGCTGTCTCTCTCACAGTCTCCCTCACAGTCTCTCTCGCTGTCTCTCTCGCTGTCTCTCTCGCTGTCTCTCTCGCCGTCTCCCTCGCAGTCTCTCTCGAAGTCTCTCTCGCTGTCTCCCTCGCTGTCTCTCTCGCTCTCTCTCTCGCCGTCGCTCTCGCCGTCTCCCTCGCAGTCTCTCTCGAAGTCTCTCTCGCTGTCTCCCTCGCTGTCTCTCCCGCTCTCTCTCTGGCCGTCGCTTTCGCCGTCTCCCTCGCAGTCTCTCTCGAACTCTCTCTCGCCGTCTCCCTCGCAGTCTCTCTCGAAGTCTCCCTCGCTGTCTCCCTCGCTGTCTCTCTCGCTCTCTCTCTCGCCGTCTCCCTCGCCGTCTCCCTCGCAGTCACTCTCGCAGTCTCTCTCGCTGTATCCCTCGCTGTCTCTCTCGCTATCTCCATAGCAGTCTCTCTCGCAGTCTCCCTCACAGTCTCTCTCGCTGTCTCCCTCGCAGTCACCCTGGATGTCTCTCTCGCAGTCTCTCTCGCATTCTCTTTCGCTGTCTCTCTCGATGTCTCTCTCGATGTCTCTCTCGTTGTCTCCCTCGCTGTCTCCCTCTCAGTCTCTCTCTCAGTCTCTCTCGCATTCTATCTCGCTGTCTCCCTCGCTGTCTCCCTCGCACTCTCTGGCTTTCTCTCTGGCTTTCTCTCTCGCAGTCCCTCTCACTGTCTCTCTCGCAGTCTCCCTCACAGTCTCCCTCGCTGTCTCCCTCACAGTCTCTCTCACTGTCTCCCTCACAGTCTCTCTCGCTGTCTCCCTCGCAGTCACCCTGGATGTCTCTCTCGCAGTCTCTCTCGCATTCTCTTTCGCTGTCTCTCTCGATGTCTCTCTCGTTGTCTCCCTCGCTGTCTCCCTCGCTGTCTCCCTCGCTGTCTCCCTCGCTGTCTCCCTTTC
This sequence comes from Heterodontus francisci, assembly GCF_036365525.1. Classification (NCBI taxonomy): domain Eukaryota; kingdom Metazoa; phylum Chordata; class Chondrichthyes; order Heterodontiformes; family Heterodontidae; genus Heterodontus; species Heterodontus francisci. Next base: position 14,922 of record NW_027141853.1, on the reverse strand, counting down.
AGTCTCCCTCTCAGTCTCTCTCTCAGTCTCTCTCTCTGTCTCTCTCTCAGTCTCTCTCGCATTCTCTCTCGCTGTCACCCTCGCACTCTCTGGCTTTCTCTCTGGTTTTCTCTCTCGCTTTCTCTCTCGCAGTCCCTCTCACTGTCTCTCTCGCAGTCTCCCTCACAGTCTCTCTCGCTACCTCTCTCGCTGTCTCTCTCGCCGTCTCCCTCGCAGTCTCTCTCGAAGTCTCTCTCGCTGTCTCTCTCGCTCTCTCTCTCGCCGTCGCCCTCGCCGTCTCCCTCGCCGTCTACCTCGCAGTCACTCTCGCAGTCTCTCTCGCTGTATCCCTCGCTGTCTCTCTCGCTATCTCCATAGCAGTCTCCCTCGCAGTCTCCCTCGCAGTCTCCCTCGCAGTCTCCATCGCAGTCTCTCTCGCAGTCTCTCTCGCAGTCTCTCTCGCAGTCTCTCTCGCTATCTCCCTCGCTATCTCCCTCGCTGTCTCTCTCGCTGTCTCCCTTGCAGTCTCCCTCGCAGTCTCTCTCGCTTTCTCCCTCGCAGTCTCTCTCGCAGTCTCTCTCGCAGTCACTCTCGCAGTCTCTCTCGCAGTCTCTCTCGCAGTCTCTCTCGCTTTCTCCCTCGCAGTCTCTCTCGCAGTCTCTCTCGCAGTCTCTCTCGCTGTCTCTCTCGCTGTCTCCCTCGCTTTCTCCCTCGCTTTCTCCCTCGCTGTCTCTCTCGCTGTGTCTCTCGCTGTCTCCCTCGCAGTCTCTCTTGCAGTCTCTCTCGCTGTCTCCCTCGCTGTCTCCCTCGCTGTCTCCATCGCTCTCTCCCTCGCAGTCTCCCTCACTGTCTCCCTTGCCGTCTCTCTCGCTGTCTCCCTTGCCGTCTCCCTCGCTGTCTCCCTCGCTGTCTTCCTCGCAGTTTCTCTCGCTGTCTCCCTTGCTGTCTCCCTCGCTGTCTCCCTCGCTGTCTCCCTCGCTGCCTCCCTCGCTGTCTCCCTAGCAGTCGCTCTCGCAGTCTCTCTCGCAGTCTCTCTCGCAGTCTCTCTCGCTGTCTCTCTCGCTGTCTCCCTCGCTGTCTCCCTCGCAGTCTCCCTCGCTGCCTCCCTCGCAGTCTCCCTCGCTGCCTCCCTCGCAGTCTCTCTCGAAGTCTCCCTCGCTGTCTCCCTCGCTGTCTCCCTCGCTGTCTCCCTCGCTGTCTCTCTCGCTCTCTCTCTCGCCGTCTCCCTCGCCGTCTCTCTCGCAGTGTCTCTCGCTGTATCCCTCGCTGTCTCTCTCGCTGTATCCCTCGCTGTCTCTCTCGCTATTTCCCTAGCAGTCTCTCTCGCAGTTTCTCTCGCTTTCTCTCTCGCTGTCTCCCTCGCAGTCTCTCTCGCAGTCTCTCTCGCAGTCTCTCTCGCAGTCTCTCTCGCAGTCTCTCTCGCAGTCTCTCTCGCAGTCTCCCTCGCAGTCTCCCTCGCAGTCTCTCTCGCAGTCTCTCTCGCAGTCTCTCTCACTGTCTCCCTCGCTGTCTCCCTCGCTGTGTCTCTCGCTGTCTCCCTCGCAGTCTCTCTCGCAGTCTCTCTCGCAGTCTCTCTCGCTGTCTCTCTCGCTGTCTCCCTCGCACTCTCTGGCTTTCTCTCTCGCTTTCTCTCTCGCAGTCCCTCTCACTGTCTCTCTCGCAGTCTCTCTCGCAGTCTCTCTCGCTGTCTCCCTCACAGTCTCCCTCACAGTCTCCCTCACAGTCTCTCTCGCTGTCTCTCTCGCTGTCTCTCTCACAGTCTCCCTCACAGTCTCTCTCGCTGTCTCTCTCGCTGTCTCTCTCGCTGTCTCTCTCGCCGTCTCCCTCGCAGTCTCTCTCGAAGTCTCTCTCGCTGTCTCTCTCGCTGTCTCCCTCGCTGTCTCTCTCGCTCTCTCTCTCGCCGTCGCTCTCGCCGTCTCCCTCGCAGTCTCTCTCGAAGTCTCTCTCGCTGTCTCCCTCGCTGTCTCTCCCGCTCTCTCTCAGGCCGTCGCTCTCGCCGTCTCCCTCGCAGTCTCTCTCGAAGTCTCTCTCGCCGTCTCCCTCGCAGTCTCTCTCGAAGTCTCCCTCGCTGTCTCCCTCGCTGTCTCCCTCGCTGTCTCTCTCGCTCTCTCTCTCGCCGTCTCCCTCGCCGTCTCCCTCGCAGTCACTCTCGCAGTCTCTCTCGCTGTATCCCTCGCTGTCTCTCTCGCTATCTCCATAGCAGTCTCTCTCGCAGTCTCCCTCACAGTCTCTCTCGCTGTCTCCCTCGCAGTCACCCTGGATGTCTCTCTCGCAGTCTCTCTCGCATTCTCTTTCGCTGTCTCTCTCGATGTCTCTCTCGATGTCTCTCTCGTTGTCTCCCTCGCTGTCTCCCTCTCAGTCTCTCTCTCAGTCTCTCTCTCAGTCTCTCTCTCAGTCTCTCTCGCATTCTATCTCGCTGTCTCCCTCGCTGTCTCCCTCGCACTCTCTGGCTTTCTCTCTGGCTTTCTCTCTCGCAGTCCCTCTCACTGTCTCTCTCGCAGTCTCTCTCGCAGTCTCTCTCGCAGTCCCTCTCACTGTCTCTCTCGCAGACTCCCTCACAGTCTCCCTCGCAGTCTCTCTCGCAGTCTCTCTCGAAGTCTCTCTCGAAGTCTCTCTCTCTGTCTCCCTCGCTGTCTCTCTCGCTCTCTCTCTCGCCATCGCCCTCGCCGTCTCCCTCGCCGTCTCCCTCGCAGTCACTCTCGCAGTCTCTCTCGCTGTATCCCTCGCTGTCTCTCTCGCTATCTCCATAGCAGTCTCTCTCGCAGTCTCCCTCACAGTCTCCCTCGCTGTCTCCCTCACAGTCTCTCTCGCAGTCTCTCTCGCAGTCTCTCTCGCAGTCTCTCTCGCAGTCTCTCTCGCAGTCTCTCTCGCTGTCTCCCCCGCTGTCTCTCTCGCTGTCTCTCTCGCTGTCTCCCTTGCAGTCTCCCTCGCAGTCTCTCTCGCTTTCTCCCTCGCAGTCTCTCTCGCTTTCTCCCTCGCAGTCTCTCTCGCTTTCTCCCTCGCAGTCTCTCTCGCAGTCTCTCTCGCTGTCTCCCTCGCTGTCTCCCTCGCAGTCTCTCTTGCAGTCTCCCTCGCTGTCTCCCTCGCTGTCTCCCTCGCTGTCTCCCTCGCTGTCTCCCTTGCTGTCTCCCTCGCTGTCTCTCTCGCAGACTCCCTCGCTATCTCCCTCGCTGTCTCCCTCGCTGTCTCACGCGATCTCTCTCGCATTCTCTCTCGTTGTCTCCCTCGCAGTCTCTCTCGCTGTGTCCCTCGCAGTCTCTCTCACAGGCTCTGTCGCTGTCTCTGTCGCTGTCTCTGTCGCTGTCTCTGTCGCTGTCTCTGTCGCTGTCTCTGTCGCTGTCTCCCTCGCTGTCTCCCTCGCTGCCTCCCTCGCAGTCTCTCTCTAAGTCTCTCTCGCTGTCTCCCTCGCTGTCTCCCTCGCTGTCTCCTTCGCTGTCTCCCTCGCTGTCTCCCTCGCTGTCTCCCTCGCCGTCTCCCTGGCCGTCTCCCTGGCCGTCTCCCTGGCCGTCTCCCTGGCCGTCTCCCTGGCCGTCTCCCTGGCCGTCTCCCTGGCCGTCTCCCTGGCAGTCTCCCTCGCAGTCTCTCTCGCAGTCTCTCTCGCAGTCTCTCTCGCTGTCTCTCTCAATGTACTCTCGCTGTCTCCCTCGCTGTCTCACTCACTCTATCCCTCGCTGTATCTCTCGCAGTCTCTCTCGCTGTCTCTCTCGCTGTCTCTCTCGCTGTCTCTCTCGCTGTCTCCCTCGCTGTCTCACTCGCTCTCTCCCTCGCTGTCTCTCTCGCCGTCTCTCTCGCCGTCTCTCTCGCCGTCTCTCTCTCCATCTCTCTCTCCATCTCTCTCGCCATCTCTCTCGCAGTCTCCCTCGCTGTCTCCCTCGCTGTCTCCCTCGCAGTCTCTCTCGCAGTCTCTCTCGCAGTCTCTCTCGCAGTCTCTCTCGCAGTCTCTCTCGCAGTCTCTCTCGCAGTCTCCCTCGCTGTCTCCCTCCCAGACTCTCTCGCAGTCTCCCTCCCAGACTCTCTCGCAGTCTCCCTCCCAGTCTCTCTCGCAGTCTCTCTCGCAGTCTCTCTCGCAGTCCCTCTCGCAGTCTCTCTTGCTGTCCCTCTCGCAGTCTCTCTCGCTGTCCCTCTCGCAGCCTCTCTCGCTGTCTCCCACGCTGTCTCCCTCGCAGTCTCCCTCGCAGTCTCTCTCGCAGTCTCTCTCGCAGTCTCTCTCACTGTCTCCCACGCTTTCTCCCTCGCTGTCTCTCTCGCTGTCTCTCTCGCTGTCTCTCTCGCTGTCTCCCTCGCAATCTCTCTTGCAGTCTCTCTCGCTGTCTCCCTCGCTGTCTCCCTCGCTGTCTCCCTCGCTGTGTCCCTCGCTCTCTCCCTCGCAGTCTCCCTCGCTGTCTCCCTCGCCGTCTCTCTCGCCGTCTCTCTCGCCGTCTTCCTCGCAGTTTCTCTCGCTGTCTCCCTCGCTGTCTCCCTCGCTGTCTCCCTCGCTGTCTCCCTCGCTGCCTCCCTCGCTGTCTCCCTAGCAGTCGCTCTCGCAGTCTCTCTCGCAGTCTCTCTCGCAGTCTCCCTCGCTGTCTCCCTCGCTGTCTCCCTCGCTGTCTCCCTCGCTGCCTCCCTCGTAGTCTCCCTCGCAGTCTCCCTCGCAGTCTCTCTCGCTGTCTCCCTCGCTGTCTCCCTCGCTGTCTCCCTCGCTGTCTCCCTCGCTGTCTCCCTCGCTCTCTCCCTCGCTCTCTCCCTCGCTCTCTCTCTCGCTCTCTCTCTCGCCGTCTCCCTCGCAGTCTCTCTCGCTGTCTCTCTCGCTTTCTCCCTCGCAGTCTCTCTCGCTGTCTCCCTCGCAGTCTCTCTCGCAGTCTCTCTCGCAGTCTCTCTCGCAGTCTCTCTCGCAGTCTCTCTCGCAGTCTCTCTCGCTGTCTCCCTCGCAGTCTCTCTCGCTGTCTCCCTCGCTGTCTCCCTCGCAGTCTCTCTCACAGTCTCTCTCGCAGTCTCTCTCGCTGTCTCCCTCGCAGTCTCTATCGCTGTCTCCCTTGCAGTCTCTCTCGCAGTCTCTCTCGCAGTCTCTCTCGCAGTCTCTCTCGCAGTCTCTCTCGCTTTCTCCCTCGCTCTCTCACTCGCAGACTCTCTCACTGTCTCCCTCGCAGTCTCCCTCGCTGTCTCCCTCGCTGTCTCTCTCGCTGTCTCTCTCGCTGTCTCTCTCGCTGTCTCTCTCGCTGTCTTCCTTGCAGTCTCTCTTGCAATCTCCCTCGCTGTCTCCCTCGCTGTCTCCCTCGCTGTCTCCCTCGCTGTCTCCCTCGCTGTCTCCCTCGCTGTGTCCCTCGCTCTCTCCCTCGCCGTCTCCCTCGCCGTCTCTCTCGCAGTCTCTCTCGCTGTCTTCCTCGCAGTTTCTCTCGCTGTCTCCCTCCCTGTCTCCCTCGCTGTCTCCCTCGCTGCCTCCCTCGCTGTCTCCCTAGCAGACGCTCTCGCAGTCTCTCTCGCAGTCTCCCTCGCGGTCTCCCTCGCTGTCTCCCTCGCTGTCTCCCTCGCTGCCTCCCTCACAGTCTCTCTCGAAGTCTCCCTCGCTGTCTCCCTCGCTGTCTCCCTCGCTGTCTCCCTCGCTGTCTCCCTCGCCGTCTCCCTCGCAGTCTCTCTCGCCGTGTCTCTCGCTATATCCCTCGCTGTCTCTCTCGCTATTTCCCTAGCAGTCTCTCTCGCAGTTTCTCTCGCTGTCTCCCTCGCTGTCTCCCTCGCAGTCTCCCTCGCAGTCTCCCTCGCAGTCTCCCTCGCAGTCTCTCTCGCAGTCTCTCTCGCAGTCTCTCTCGCTGTCTCCCTCGCAGTCTCTATCGCTGTCTCCCTCGCAGTCTCCCTCGCAGTCTCTCTCGCAGTCTCTCTCGCAGTCTCTCTCGCAGTCTCTCTCGCTTTCTCCCTCGCTCTCTCACTCGCAGACTCTCTCACTGTCTCCCTCGCAGTGTCCCTCGCAGTGTCCCTCGCTGTCACCCTCGCTGTCTCTCTCGCTGTCTTCCTCGCAGTCTCTCTTGCAGTCTCTCTCGCTGTCTCCCTCGCTGTCTCCCTCGCTGTCTCCCTCGCTGTCTCCCTCGCTGTCTCCCTCGCTGTCTCCCTCGCTGTGTCCCTCGCTGTCTCCCTCGCCGTCTCCCTCGCCGTCTCTCTCGCAGTCTCTCTCGCTGTCTTCCTCGCAGTTTCTCTCGCTGTCTCCCTCGCTGTCTCCCTCGCTGTCTCCCTCGCTGCCTCCCTCGCTGTCTCCCTAGCAGACGCTCTCGCAGTGTCTCTCGCAGTCTCCCTCGCTGTCTCCCTCGCTGTCTCCCTCGCTGCCTCCCTCACAGTCTCTCTCGAAGTCTCCCTCGCTGTCTCCCTCGCTGTCTCCCTCGCTGTCTACCTCGCTGTCTCCCTCGCTGTCTCCCTCGCCGTCTCCCTCGCAGACTCTCTCGCCGTGTCTCTCGCTATATCCCTCGCTGTCTCTCTCGCTATTTCCCTAGCAGTTTCTCTCGCTGTCTCCCTCGCAGTCTCTCTCGCTGTCTCCCTCGCAGTCTCTCTCGCAGTCTCTCTCGCAGTCTCTCTCGCAGTCTCTCTCGCTGTCTCCCTCGCTGTCTCCCTCACAGTCTCTCTCGCTGTCTCCCTCGCTGTCTCCCTCGCTGTCTCCCTCGCAGTCTCCCTCGCAGTCTCTCTCGCAGTCTCTCTCGCTGTCTCCCTCGCAGTCTCTATCGCTGTCTCCCTCGCAGTCTCTCTCGCAGTCTCTCTCGCAGTCTCCCTCGCTTTCTCCCTCGCTTTCTCCCTCGCTCTCTCTCTCGCAGACACTCTCGCTGTCTCCCTCGCTGTCTCCCTCGCTGTCTCCCTCGCTCTCTCCCTCACTGTCTCTCTCGCTGTCTCTCTCGCTGTCTCCCTCACAGTCTCTCTCGCTGTCTCCCTCGCAGTCTCCCTCGCAGTCTCCCTCGAAGTCTCCCTCGAAGTCACCCCGGATGTCTCTCTCGCAGTCTCTCTCGCATTCTCTTTTGCTGTCTCTCTCGATGTCTCTCTCGATGTCTCTCTCGTTGTCTCCCTCGCTGTCTCCCTCTCAGTCTCTCTCTCAGTCTCTCTCTCAGTCTCTCTCGCATTCTCTCTCGCTGTCTCCCTCGCACTCTCTGGCTTTCTCTCTCGCTTTCTCTCTCGCAGTCCCTCTCACTGTCTCTCTCGCAGTCTCTCTCGCAGTCTCACTCGCTCTCTCCCTCGCTGTCTCTCTCGCCGTCTCTCTCGCCGTCTCTCTCGCCGTCTCTCTCTCCATCTCTCTCTCCATCTCTCTCGCCATCTCTCTCGCAGTCTCCCTCGCTGTCTCCCTCGCTGTCTCCCTCGCAGTCTCTCTCGCAGTCTCTCTCGCAGTCTCTCTCGCAGTCTCTCTCGCAGTCTCTCTCGCAGTCTCTCTCGCAGTCTCTCTCGCAGTCTCCCTCGCTGTCTCCCTCCCAGACTCTCTCGCAGTCTCCCTCCCAGACTCTCTCGCAGTCTCCCTCCCAGTCTCTCTCGCAGTCTCTCTCGCAGTCTCTCTCGCAGTCCCTCTCGCAGTCTCTCTTGCTGTCCCTCTCGCAGTCTCTCTCGCTGTCCCTCTCGCAGCCTCTCTCGCTGTCTCCCACGCTGTCTCCCTCGCAGTCTCCCTCGCAGTCTCTCTCGCAGTCTCTCTCGCAGTCTCTCTCACTGTCTCCCACGCTTTCTCCCTCGCTGTCTCTCTCGCTGTCTCTCTCGCTGTCTCTCTCGCTGTCTCCCTCGCAGTCTCTCTTGCAGTCTCTCTCGCTGTCTCCCTCGCTGTCTCCCTCGCTGTCTCCCTCGCTGTGTCCCTCGCTCTCTCCCTCGCAGTCTCCCTCGCTGTCTCCCTCGCCGTCTCTCTCGCCGTCTCTCTCGCCGTCTTCCTCGCAGTTTCTCTCGCTGTCTCCCTCGCTGTCTCCCTCGCTGTCTCCCTCGCTGTCTCCCTCGCTGCCTCCCTCGCTGTCTCCCTAGCAGTCGCTCTCGCAGTCTCTCTCGCAGTCTCTCTCGCAGTCTCCCTCGCTGTCTCCCTCGCTGTCTCCCTCGCTGTCTCCCTCGCTGCCTCCCTCGTAGTCTCCCTCGCAGTCTCCCTCGCAGTCTCTCTCGAAGTCTCTCTCGCTGTCTCCCTCGCTGTCTCCCTCGCTGTCTCCCTCGCTGTCTCCCTCGCTGTCTCCCTCGCTCTCTCCCTCGCTCTCTCCCTCGCTCTCTCCCTCGCTCTCTCTCTCGCTCTCTCTCTCGCCGTCTCCCTCGCAGTCTCTCTCGCTGTCTCTCTCGCTTTCTCCCTCGCAGTCTCTCTCGCTGTCTCCCTCGCAGTCTCTCTCGCAGTCTCTCTCGCAGTCTCTCTCGCAGTCTCTCTCGCAGTCTCTCTCGCAGTCTCTCTCGCTGTCTCCCTCGCAGTCTCTCTCGCTGTCTCCCTCGCTGTCTCCCTCGCAGTCTCTCTCACAGTCTCTCTCGCAGTCTCTCTCGCTGTCTCCCTCGCAGTCTCTATCGCTGTCTCCCTCGCAGTCTCTCTCGCAGTCTCTCTCGCAGTCTCTCTCGCAGTCTCTCTCGCAGTCTCTCTCGCTTTCTCCCTCGCTCTCTCACTCGCAGACTCTCTCACTGTCTCCCTCGCAGTCTCCCTCGCTGTCTCCCTCGCTGTCTCTCTCGCTGTCTCTCTCGCTGTCTCTCTCGCTGTCTCTCTCGCTGTCTTCCTTGCAGTCTCTCTTGCAATCTCCCTCGCTGTCTCCCTCGCTGTCTCCCTCGCTGTCTCCCTCGCTGTCTCCCTCGCTGTCTCCCTCGCTGTGTCCCTCGCTCTCTCCCTCGCCGTCTCCCTCGCCGTCTCTCTCGCAGTCTCTCTCGCTGTCTTCCTCGCAGTTTCTCTCGCTGTCTCCCTCCCTGTCTCCCTCGCTGTCTCCCTCGCTGCCTCCCTCGCTGTCTCCCTAGCAGACGCTCTCGCAGTCTCTCTCGCAGTCTCCCTCGCGGTCTCCCTCGCTGTCTCCCTCGCTGTCTCCCTCGCTGCCTCCCTCACAGTCTCTCTCGAAGTCTCCCTCGCTGTCTCCCTCGCTGTCTCCCTCGCTGTCTCCCTCGCTGTCTCCCTCGCTGTCTCCCTCGCCGTCTCCCTCGCAGTCTCTCTCGCCGTGTCTCTCGCTATATCCCTCGCTGTCTCTCTCGCTATTTCCCTAGCAGTCTCTCTCGCAGTTTCTCTCGCTGTCTCCCTCGCTGTCTCCCTCGCAGTCTCCCTCGCAGTCTCCCTCGCAGTCTCCCTCGCAGTCTCTCTCGCAGTCTCTCTCGCAGTCTCTCTCGCTGTCTCCCTCGCAGTCTCTATCGCTGTCTCCCTCGCAGTCTCCCTCGCAGTCTCTCTCGCAGTCTCTCTCGCAGTCTCTCTCGCTTTCTCCCTCGCTCTCTCACTCGCAGACTCTCTCACTGTCTCCCTCGCAGTGTCCCTCGCAGTGTCCCTCGCTGTCTCCCTCGCTGTCTCTCTCGCTGTCTTCCTCGCAGTCTCTCTTGCAGTCTCTCTCGCTGTCTCCCTCGCTGTCTCCCTCGCTGTCTCACTCGCTGTCTCCCTCGCTGTCTCCCTCGCTGTCTCCCTCGCTGTGTCCCTCGCTGTCTCCCTCGCCGTCTCCCTCGCCGTCTCTCTCGCAGTCTCTCTCGCTGTCTTCCTCGCAGTTTCTCTCGCTGTCTCCCTCGCTGTCTCCCTCGCTGTCTCCCTCGCTGTCTCCCTCGCTGCCTCCCTCGCTGTCTCCCTAGCAGACGCTCTCGCAGTCTCTCTCGCAGTCTCCCTCGCTGTCTCCCTCGCTGTCTCCCTCGCTGCCTCCCTCACAGTCTCTCTCGAAGTCTCCCTCGCTGTCTCCCTCGCTGTCTCCCTCGCTGTCTACCTCGCTGTCTCCCTCGCTGTCTCCCTCGCCGTCTCCCTCGCAGACTCTCTCGCCGTGTCTCTCGCTATATCCCTCGCTGTCTCTCTCGCTATTTCCCTAGCAGTTTCTCTCGCTGTCTCCCTCGCAGTCTCTCTCGCTGTCTCCCTCGCAGTCTCTCTCGCAGTCTCTCTCGCAGTCTCTCTCGCAGTCTCTCTCGCTGTCTCCCTCGCTGTCTCCCTCACAGTCTCTCTCGCTGTCTCCCTCGCTGTCTCCCTCGCTGTCTCCCTCGCAGTCTCCCTCGCAGTCTCTCTCGCAGTCTCTCTCGCTGTCTCCCTCGCAGTCTCTATCGCTGTCTCCCTCGCAGTCTCTCTCGCAGTCTCTCTCGCAGTCTCCCTCGCTTTCTCCCTCGCTTTCTCCCTCGCTCTCTCTCTCGCAGACACTCTCGCTGTCTCCCTCGCTGTCTCCCTCGCTGTCTCCCTCGCTCTCTCCCTCACTGTCTCTCTCGCTGTCTCTCTCGCTGTCTCCCTCACAGTCTCTCTCGCTGTCTCCCTCGCAGTCTCCCTCGCAGTCTCCCTCGAAGTCTCCCTCGAAGTCACCCCGGATGTCTCTCTCGCAGTCTCTCTCGCATTCTCTTTTGCTGTCTCTCTCGATGTCTCTCTCGATGTCTCTCTCGTTGTCTCCCTCGCTGTCTCCCTCTCAGTCTCTCTCTCAGTCTCTCTCTCAGTCTCTCTCGCATTCTCTCTCGCTGTCTCCCTCGCACTCTCTGGCTTTCTCTCTCGCTTTCTCTCTCGCAGTCCCTCTCACTGTCTCTCTCGCAGTCTCTCTCGCAGTCTCTCTCGCAGTCTCTCTCGCTGTCTCCCTCAAAGTCTCACTCACAGTCTCTCTCGCTGTCTCTCTCGCTGTCTCTCTCGCCGTCTCCCTCGCAGTCTCTCTCGAAGTCTCTCTCGCTGTCTCCCTCGCTGTCTCTCTCGCTGTCTCTCTCGCTCTCTCTCTCGCCGTCGCTCTCACCGTCTCCCTCGCCGTCTCCCTCGCAGTCTCTCTCGCAGTCTCTCTCGCTGTATCCCTCGCTGTCTCTCTCGCTATCTCCATAGCAGTCTCTCTCGCAGTCTCCCTCACAGTCTCCCTCGCTGTCTCCCTCACAGTCTCTCTTGCTGTCTCCCTCGCAGTCACCCTGGATGTCTCTCTCGCAGTCTCTCTCGCAGTCTCTCTCGCATTCTCTTTCGCTGTCTCTCTCGATGTCTCTCTCGTTGTCTCCCTCGCTGTCTCCCTCGCCGTCTCCCTCGCTGTCTCCCTCTCAGTCTCCCTCTCAGTCTCCCTCTCAGTCTCCCTCTCAGTCTCTCTCTCAGTCTCCCTCTCAGTCTCTCTCTCAGTCTCTCTCGCATTCTCTCTCGCTGTCTCCCTCGCACTCTCTGGCTTTCTCTCTCGCTGTCTCCCTTGCAGTCTCTCTCGCAGTCTCTCTCGCTTTCTCCCTCGCAGTCTCTCTCGCAGTCTCTCTCGCAGTCTCTCTCGCTTTCTCCCTCGCTGTCTCTCTCGCAGTCTCTCTCGCAGTCTCTCTCGCTGTCTCCTTCGCTTTCTCCCTCGCATTCTCTCTCGCTTTCTCCCTCGCTTTCTCCCTCGCTGTCTCTCTCGCAGTCTCTCTCGCTGTCTCTCTCGCTGTCTCTCTCGCTGTCTCTCTCGCTGTCTCTCTCGCTGTCTCTCTCGCTGTCTCTCTCGCTGTCTCCCTCGCAGTCTCTCTTGCAGTCTCTCTCGCTGTCTCCCTCGCTTTCTCCCTCGCTGTCTCCCTCGCTGTCTCCCTCGCTGTCTCCCTCGCTGTCTCCCTCGCTGTCTCCCTCGCTGTCTCCCTCGCTGTGTCCCTCGCTCTCTCCCTCGCAGTCTCCCTCGCTGTCTCCATTGCTGTCTCTCTCGCAGTCTCTCTCGCTGTCTTCCTCGCAGTTTCTCTCGCTGTCTCCCTCGCTGTCTCCCTCGCTGTCTCCCTCGCTGTCTCCCTCGCTGTCTCCCTCGCTGTCTACCTCGCTGCCTCCCTCGCTGTCTCCCTAGCAGTCGCTCTCGCAGTCGCTCTCGCAGTCGCTCTCGCAGTCGCTCTCGCAGTCTCTCTCGCAGTCTCTCTCGCTGTCTCCCTCGCTGTCTCCCTCGCTGCCTCCCTCGCAGTATCTCTCGAAGTCTCCCTCGCTGTCTCCCTTGCTGTCTCCCTCGCTGTCTCCCTCGCTCTCTCTCTCGCCGTCTCCCTCGCAGTCTCTCTCGCAGTGTCTCTCGCTGTATCCCTCGCTGTCTCTCTCGCTATTTCCCTAGCAGTCTCTCTCGCAGTTTCTCTCGCTTTCTCCCTCGCATTCTCTCTTGCTGTCTCCCTCGCAGTCTCTCGCGCAGTCTCTCTCGCAGTCTCTCTCGCAGTCTCCCTCGCAGTCTCCCTCGCAGTCTCCCTCGCAGTCTCTCTCGCAGTCTCTCTCGCTGTCTCCCTCGCTGTCTCCCTCGCTGTCTCCCTCACACTCTCTCTCGCTGTCTCCCTCGCAGTCTCCCTCGCAGTCTCTCTCGCAGTCTCTCTTGCAGTCTCTCTCGCAGTCTCTCTCGCTGTCTCCCTCGCAGTCTCTATCGCTGTCTCTATCGCTGTCTCCCTCGCTGTCTCCCTCGCAGTCTCTCTCGCAGTCTCTCTCGCAGTCTCTCTCGCTTTCTCCCTCGCTCTCTCCCTCGCAGACTCTCTCGCTGTCTCCCTCGCAGTCTCTCTCGCATTCTCTTTCGCTGTCTCTCTCGTTGTCTCTCTCGTTGTCTCTCTCGATGTCTCTCTCATTGTCTCCCTCGCTGTCTCCCTCTCAGTCTCTCTCTCAGTCTCTCTCTCAGTCTCTCTCTCAGTCTCTCTCGCTGTCTCCCTCGCACTCTCTGGCTTTCTCTCTCGCTTTCTCTCTCGCAGTCCCTCTCACTGTCTCTCTCGCAGTCCCTCTCACTGTCTCTCTCGCAGTCTCTCTCGCAGTCTCTCTCGCAGTCTCTCTCGCAGTCTCTCTCGCAGTCTCTCTCGCTGTCTCCCTCACAGTCTCCCTCACAGTCTCTCTCGCTGTCTCTCTCGCTGTCTCTCTCGCCGTCTCTCTCGCTGTCTCCCTCACAGTCTCCCTCACAGTCTCCCTCACAGTCTCTCTCGCTGTCTCTCTCGCTGTCTCTCTCGCCGTCTCCCTCGCAGTCTCTCTCGCTGTCTATCTCGCCGTCTCCCTCGCAGTCTCTCTCGAAGTCTCTCTCGCTGTCTCCCTCGCTGTCTCTCTCGCTATCTCCATAGCAGTCTCTCTCGCTATCTCCATAGCAGTCTCTCTCGCAGTGTCCCTCGCTGTCTCCCTCGCAGTCACCCTGGATGTCTCCCTCTCAGTCTCTCTCGATGTCTCTCTCGATGTCTCTCTCGTTGTCTCCCTCGCTGTCTCCCTCGCTGTCTCCCTCTCAGTCTCTCTCTCAGTCTCTCTCGCATTCTCTCTCGCTGTCTCCCTCGCTGTCTCCCACGCACTCTCTGGCTTTCTCTCTCGCAGTCCCTCTCACTGTCTCTCTCGCAGTCTCTCTCGCAGTCTCTCTCGCAGTCTCTCTCGCAGTCTCTCTCGCTGTCTCCCTCACAGTCTCCCTCACAGTCTCTCTCGCTGTCTCTCTCGCTGTCTCTCTCGCTGTCTCTCTCGCTGTCTCTCTCGCTGTCTCTCTCGCTGTCTTTCTCGCTGTCTCCCTCGCAGTCTCTCTCGAAGTCTCTCTCGCTGTCTCCCTCGCTCTCTCTCTCGCTGTCGCTCTCACCGTCTCCCTCGCCGTCTCCCTCGCCGTCTCCCTCGCAGTCTCTCTCGCAGTCTCTCTCGCTGTATCCCTCGCTGTCTCTCTCGCTATCTCCATAGCAGTCTCTCTCGCAGTCTCCCTCACAGTCTCCCTCGCTGTCTCCCTCACAGTCTCTCTTGCTGTCTCCCTCGCAGTCACCCTGGATGTCTCTCTCGCAGTCTCTCTCGCATTCTCTTTCGCTGTCTCTCTCGATGTCTCTCTCGTTGTCTCCCTCGCTGTCTCCCTCGCTGTCTCCCTCGCTGTCTCCCTCGCTGTCTCCCTCGCTGTCTCCCTCTCAGTCTCCCTCTCAGTCTCTCTCTCAGTCTCTCTCTCAGTCTCTCTCGCATTCTCTCTCGCTGTCTCCCTCGCTGTCTCCCTCGCATTCTCTGGCTTTCTCTCTGGCTTTCTCTCTCGCTTTCTCTCTCGCAGTCCCTCTCACTGTCTCTCTCGCTGTCTCCCTCACAGTCTCCCTCACAGTCTCTCTCGCTGCCTCTCTCGCTGTCTCTCTCGCCGTCTCCCTCGCAGTCTCTCTCGAAGTCTCTCTCGCTGTCTCCCTCGCTCTCTCTCTCGCTCTCTCTCTCGCTCTCTCTCTCGCCGTCGCCCTCGCCGTCTCCCTCGCCGTCTCCCTCGCCGTCTCCCTCGCAGTCACTCTCGCTGTATCCCTCGCTGTCTCTCTCGCTATCTCCATAGCAGTCTCTCTCGCAGTCTCCCTCACAGTCTCCCTCGCTGTCTCCCTCGCTGTCTCCCTCGCAGTCTCTCTCGCAGTCACTCTCGCTGTCTCCCTCGCTATCTCCCTCGCTGTCTCTCTCGCTGTCTCCCTTGCAGTCTCTCTCGCAGTCTCTCTCGCTTTCTCCCTCGCAGTCTCTCTCGCAGTATCTCTCGCTTTCTCCCTCGCTGTCTCTCTCGCAGTCTCTCTCGCTGTCTCCCTCGCTTTCTCCCTCGCTTTCTCCCTCGCTTTCTCCCTCGCTGTCTCTCTCGCTGTCTCTCTCGCTGTCTCTCTCGCTGTCTCTCTCGCTGTCTCCCTCGCAGTCTCTCTTGCAGTCTCTCTCGCTGTCTCCCTCGCTGTCTCCCTCGCTGTCTCCCTCTCAGTCTCCCTCTCAGTCTCTCTCTCAGTCTCTCTCTCAGTCTCTCTCTCAGTCTCTCTCACATTCTCTCTCGCTGTCTCCCTCGCTGTCTCCCTCGCACTCTCTGGCTTTCTCTCTGGCTTTCTCTCTCGCTTTCTCTCTCGCAGTCCCTCTCGCTGTCTCTCTCGCTGTCTCCCTCACAGTCTCCCTCACAGTCTCTCTCGCTGCCTCTCTCGCTGTCTCTCTCGCCGTCTCCCTCGCAGTCTCTCTCGAAGTCTCTCTCGCTGTCTCCCTCGCTCTCTCTCTCGCTCTCT